>NC_070600.1:8734170-8899170 GCF_027409825.1 Scomber japonicus | reverse complement strand
GGTTAGCCTACGATCAGACTATATGACACTTTTATATTTTGAGGAGGTCAGGTGTCAATTAGGTCATGATACATTCTTGCCATGACTTAGGTAAGAATCAAAGCAGACTGCATGTTGGATCCTGACTTCACAACTTGCATGATGTCCATTGGTGATCTTTAAGTACAGTAGAGTGCAAGGGACCGACTGCAGCACCATCAACACGATGAACTGATCTGTCTCTTTTCTTCCCAGTCATTGAAAAAAAGAGTGCAGAGGAACACACTGCACCTACAGGTCTGACAAATTTGGTATAATGCTCCTAACTTCAGTGAAGTCAGTTTTTATTTGTAAAACCTAATACCACAAATTTACCTTAGGTGCCTTTACAATCTGTACAGCAATACATCCTCTATCCTTACACTCTTGATTCAAATGTGGAAAAAACTCCTTTAAAAATACTTTAACATGCACAAAATAGAATAACTTTAGAAGCAGATGTGCAATAGATGTTGTGTGTACAGACTAGATAGCAAAATGACAGAAATACAGCACAGACAAACAGGATAATAAAATTATAGATAGGTGGTGGTAGTCGAGGATGGTAGTCATGTATTTTAAAAGTTGTGTGCTTCAGTGAACACGTTGAAAAGGTTGTCCAACTCAGACAAGAGATGGCAGAGAAATTCTGACTCAACAGTGTTTTGTCAGGATGCCATAAGAGCATTCCAGATGTTGAATATGGCACACTACATGGGATAAAACAAGCAATTTTATATTAAATTTGCATTTGTCAGGATGGTCTCTATCAGGCTGATATTATGTAGTTCATTGGGTGTCATTGGGGGCTGTTTCCCCATGCCTCCATCCTTTATACCAAGCTAGACCTAACATCCAGATTCCAGCTCTCTACTTAACACAGCCTGACATTGATCTGCTTATCTCACTCTCTGAAAGAAATCTTACATATCAACACATTTCCCAATATGCTGAACTGTTCTTTTAAAAGTCGGGCCTCTCTGCCACAGGACAATGAGACACAATAATCAGAGAAAGAAAGAAATAGAAACAGAAGGAGCCAGAGAAGTAGAGGATGAATCACAAAGGAATTACACTTTCTCTTGGCTCATATGATCTATTATTAATCCAATTTTGCGCGGACCCTTAAATTTTTGGGGGGGAGAAAAATCACATTGAGCAAATTAATGAGGTAAACGTAATGATCTGAGATGATCAAAGGATATCAGTGTTGGGCAAAGTATAGCCACCAATTAGTAAAACAAGCGCAGGAAAGGGACTAAAATATGCACCGCCGCGCCTGATGAAAAGACAGGGTCAGAGAGAATGGACTAATTTCACAAATGAAACGACGAGCACCAAGACAGGCCCACGTGTGTGTGTGTGTGTTCCAGGAGGAGGGGGGGGGGGGGGGTTGTGGGGGGGTGTGTATGCGGGTCATGTTTAGATTCCCCCTGGGTCTATGAGCAGAGAGAGTGAGAGGGGTCCCATAAGAGCAGCAGGAGAGGAGCTGGCTTTACTTTGATAACAATAATAAGGTATTTCTCTTGCTCTCTCTCTCTCTCTTTCTCTCTCTCTCTCTCTCTCTCTGTCTCACTCTCTCTTTTTTTTTTATCCTGCTTTGGCACAATGAGCACTGCCGCTCTCGTTTGATCCATGAAAGAAGCTTGTTATGTTTTTTTGAAGAGTTTGATGCACAAAGGAACAGGAAGAAAAAAAAAAAGTTTTGGAAATAGGCAGCTTCTGTCCGACTTGGACTTTGGTTCATTAGGAGAGCCTCAAGGGGTGTACTTCTTTTTGTCAGTTCTTGTTTTAGTTATTTTTTTTTATGTGTCTTTTTTGTTTTTTTTAGGGGGAGGGAGCTGCTTGACCCACTGATTTGAGTACAGTGTTCCACGTTGTGTTTATATGTGCAGGCAAAAAAACTGATCTGATATATTCATGATCATATCAAAAGGTACAAACAAGACAAACACAGAAGATACCAGAGATTCCCACTGGCACAGTAGGCAGAACCACCCTACTGACTATCTAATATCCAATATGTGTCATGTAGACAATTTCATAAAGGTCCAATATCAGAGGAAATTTGAATACTGAGATTTATGATTTTTTTCTAAAATAGCATGAAAGAAGGAATGAAGAAGGCTTTAAAAAAGGGGATATAAAAAAGGTATCATACAAGGCATAAAAAATAACTATACCTGTCCACTTCTTACTAACTTTAACATTCAGATTCAGACAAGTTAAAGAGCTAGTAGTGCAGTATATGAGATTAAATCGAACATGTTGATCGTGTTCACCATGTTAGTTTACTGTGTTAGCTGTTAAAGTACAACTGAGAGTGGTGGGTATTACATTAGTTTGCAATTATTTCTTCATGAAACAAGGTATTGGATGAAGTAAACATTTTACCCTGTGATGGCACTATGAAAAGTTAAAAGATCATCAAAGTCATTGGTCTTGGTCTTGAGGAGGACCTAAATGTCCAAATTGAATTTGCATGGAAATCAATTATTTGTGGAGACTCACTCAAACTAGAGGGAAAGGGTCAAAAAGGTGAGGGTCATCATAGTCATTAGATTTAGATATAGAATATCCGCACCAAAGTTAATGGCAACAATGAGTTCCCAAGAGCTGCAGAACCAGCATGGATACAAGTGACAAGGTTGATATAGTTTTCTATTTGCAATCAGTAATGCAAGTTCATTCCTCAACTCCACAGGGTTTCACATTGCAAACAGGACATGTCTATAAATACTTTCCCCTAGTAAGTTTCCCAAGTAAACAATTCATTCACATCCACTCACTCAACAATGGTTTTATTTATAGGACAGTGACTACTGACCTGTGCTCCCAAGGCCATCTAAATGCAAACCCCATGTACAAGGTGTATTTATTTTAGTTTTTATTCATTTTAGTTTCAAGCAAAATGAGTATGACATAATATTTGACCTCCTCTAAAAGCATTAAAAAATCCTTAGTATCTACTTACAATACCTCTCCAATATAGCTGAATGACAGCTTAAAGAACCAATAAGCACCACTTGCAATGTTACATGTGAATAAGTCAGACACCCGAGTCACAAAATTGACTTGAAAATGTAGATTAGAACAGTAGATATCTCCAGTAGTAAGTAATAATGTTGTAATAGCTGTGCCAACACAAATAACTAAATCAACAAGTAAATAAATGCATGTGTATTGATGATCAGAGTAAGGAAGTCTGCACAATCTAAAACCTCAGCATTACTCAACATACTGTTATTACTGTAAGCTCTCACTTTGAGGTTTTGAAACATTACGCAGCATTATTACCATCAGCAGAGATCTGATGAAGCATAATGAAACTTACACAATCCAAATATACAAAACAGGAAGCCCCACTATTAAAATACAGCATCTAGACAGAATGTAGCATCATTGCCGTCATAGAGTAAGTGGACAGTTCACCTTTAACTTCTTGAAAGATTCATACCAATAATTTACCTTTGTTGTCATTGCCTCTCTTGGTCAAACTGGCCACACAGAAATCCCTCTCTAAGTGATTTCAGTGTAAAATTCCCAGTCTTAAGTTTATTGAAAGCTAAGTGAAACTTCTGCAGTCTCGATTTTCCCAAGTCAGTCAAGTTTCGTCAAAAGTTGCAGTATTTTTAGTACATAATTCCTCTTTTCTTTACTGTCACTAAAAGCAGTTGACAGAATTCAGCTGCTTTCCCTTTTGACTGTTTCCTTTCATTCTCCTTCCTGTCTTTCTTTTTTTTCGAAGTCTCATTTCACTTTTTTTTTTTTTAAATGCAATGACCCTAACCCTTTTCCCCTCCTACAACCAGCATCTTTTCATCATGCAACATATGTCCACTGCAGTTCATCTGTCCCAGTTTCATTCTCTGTTTGTAAGGAGATTTAGTATATTTTAAAGTCAAATATTGTAACAACCCACTTACTAAAACCCTCCACAGGGAACGGAGGCACGCGACACATCTCTCAATTTAATAACAATGGATCACTTTGCGCTTACAAAACAGGCAAGACATGGAAGGAGGTGATGGGAGACAGGAGAAGATGAGAAAGGGGGAAACTTAACCGTTCCTTCTGATGAATTTTAATCCTGACCTCGGGAAAAAAAAAGGAGACCACGGAGATGAGGGGTGGGGGGTGGGGGGGGGGGTTGGTATTTTGGTTTCATTTTAATTTTTTATTCCTGCTTTGTATATTCTCCTAAGCCCCTGTATGACTATGTGTCAGAAGGACACAATGTTAGGACAAGCCACTTAAGCCCATTAGTCTAATAATTCATAGGTCTTGGCAGCGCACTCCTCAGTCTCTTCCAAAGTCTGCAGAGAGGCACAGTGAGGGAGCAAAAGATAGATAATTAGATAGATGGATAGAGAGAGGAGAGAACAAGATTAAATATGGATACAGTCTAAAAGAGAGAAAAAGAGAGAGAGAGAGAGAGAGGGGGAGAGAGAGAGAGAGAGAGAGAGAGAGAGAGAGAGAGAGAAAAGGAGACTTGCACTTATCACAGTGTACACTTAAGTAGACACTTGAGCTTTCAAGAAGTACAGTGATGAGGTGAATCTGGGTAAAACATATTATCTGCTATTGGTTTTCCTCTAAATTCATACCAGTCACTTATGAACTGAGAGATGGATTTAAAAATAAGGGCTGCAACTGAATATTAAGACTATGAGGAGTATATTGAGAATATCATCCCTAATATGTAGTCAACTGAAGACACGGAAAGACAAGGACGAAAAAACTGTTCCCATTTACTGAGTATTTCCATCAACTGGATTGCAGTGATTTAAGAATGTATATGAATGAGTATGATTTAATGTATAAAAAGTAAAGTAGTATGAATCTTTCAAGAAGTTAAAGGTACCCTGTGGAGTTTTTGACCACAAGTAGTGCTATAGAGCAATGTTTTGATGTGTGGGCCCCTGTTGTCTTTTTGTTTTCTGCTTCATGCTATTCCAGTGACTGACAGTGTTGTCAGTGTTGGTGGTGTTAACATGCCAAGAAAAGTACGCAGTAGGGAAGGAAGGCAGGGAACTACACTGTCAGCTAGAAAAGATGATTGTAAAGAATGCAGGTTTCAATATTTTAAAACATCGACTTTGTGAGGAAGGAAACACTCCACAATTGTTAGCCATCAAGATACACACACAACAGATTTTGATGAGACACAGTGAATCAAAACATTATTTTGTTTAAAAAAAAAAAACTCCACAGGGTACCTTTAACTTTTAATTTGCCAGCTAGCTTATATTGGCCAAATTCATTAAAAGACAAACAGGAAGACACATGACAATACTCAAATACATCGACTAATTGTGAGACAACAAGCACCTAAAGGAGTCAGTATACTTCTGACAAAGTGCTTGTTGAACTGCATCTCCAACCACAGTCCTTCCACACATTTTCATCAATGTTATTGTAACTTTGACCCTAAGAACCACAATCCTCTAGGAAAGGCTGGGCAATATGGCTCAAATCAATCTCCCAATATTTATAATTATCCTTCTTTTCCACAAATATATACTATCCAAACATTTTTGCATTAGGAGCTTTCAGTGTGCAGACTTTGTTGTTTTGACTTTGGCAAAAAATCAAATACACAATGATCAATTTGTCATTTGATTTTAATGGACTCAAATCTTCATGTGTAAAACAAAACCTTTAACAGCTCATTTTGTATGTTTTTCATCACAATTTGCTTCCAATCAATAATTACCACAAGCAATTTATGCCAAATAATAACTCTAAAAGATCATAACATTATAATATGAATCCATTTAAAGTCAAAAGATGATAAAAATTGAGTTATTGCCCAGCTCAACTGTTTAGGGATCTGGAGATATGGACGGCTCATAATAAATAATGCACTTGCAGCAAATTTCCGAGAGGTCATGTTTGATTTTAGATTATTTCCAAACATCCAAAGCCACTTGTCAAATGTTTAGTAGACCGATTCTGTAAGCCTATTAAATTATTCAACAAACGTGTAGCTGTTTGTTGCACAATTTCTTTCGCCAAAACAAACTCCACAGCAAGAGCACTAACAAAACTGAAGAGCTGTTCCAATTTTCACTCAGCTGTTACTGTATGTTTCGTTCTGCCATAAGTCACACAAACATACTTTGATAGAGAGAGAAGAAGAAGAGAGGGATACGCTCCAGCAAGCCGACACATGTTGGAGAATTTGTTTACTGCTTCCTGTCTTGTACGAGATCGACACCCCGTTAAAGTACTGACACTCAAACGCACACCGCTTTCTCACCTGAGCCCTCCTCCGTTATGTTTGCAGGTGTGTGTGTGTGTGTGTGTGTGTGTGTCTGTGTGTGTAAAAGAGAGAGAGAGAAACTATATCATCAGTCGCATTGGGAAAATACCATTCAGAGACTGACAGATGTCTCTTTCTATCTGACTCCTACCTGGATCTAACAGTGCGTCTCGTTTTCTGGGCCCCAGGACTTGTGTGCACACTCACTCCAACACACACTCAAACATAGAACAATCCCTGTGTAGCTGTGTGTGTGTGTGTGTGTGTGTGTGTGTGTGTGTGTATTTCTGTGTTTGTGTTTTCATTGCTGTCTAAAACGGAGCGGAAACCAATCCCTGATGCTTCAGTCCGATAACAATATCCAGCGCTGCCAAGCTCACCCGGCCACAATAACAAATGGGGGGCAGCAGCAACTGATGCTGCATGACTGTAAATAGCAGACACACTTCACATTCAGTGCAGTTACTGTATGACTCAGCAACGACTGCAATTGGCTCTTCAAATAAAATGAGCTCACAGGGTGAAGAAAACTCTGAATATAGAGTAGCAAAGAATAGGTCTAATAATAAACCCAATGATGAGAGCAGTATGCCAAGAGTCAAACTAAAGTTATTTGATCTGTCCTATTTGTCGTGCATAAATTAAAGTTAGATCTCTCTAATGGAGATAAATGATTTTACCTCAGTACTGTTCTGTAAGTAAGTTCGGCCCTTGCTAATTGTTCTAGACAACACTGTTCAATAGCAGAGATGCTTCAGCGGTTTGTTTTGGCAGTGAAAAAGTAGAACTGCGCATCTGTAACACAATCACACACTATGTGTCCTGCATCAACAGGACACAGCTTTTATAGTTTACTTTAACAGCTTCGACTTTTACGGGCGCAGGCTCCTCCAATTCCTGAAATCATCAATGAACATGGAGACCAAAGTTTGTCTCTGAACTCATAATGAACAAAGCACACAGCTCAAGGAGGTTCCTGTGAAGTCGCAAAGGCACATACACACACAGCACTCTAGCCATAAAGGCAGGCATTAGCTGGCAGGATGCCGAGGCATGTAAAGCTTGTTAACGAGAAACGCCCGGAGAGTTTGACATGTACAAACACACAAAGGACGTTAACTGGACAAGTGGATTATTATAAAGTTATTACATGTCAGTTTTGGAAAAGATGTAACTTTTCACTCAGATGTAAATACTGGATTGAAGTTGTTTAAGATTTCCTGTGGTTGTTTTCTTACTGCGAAGTATGTGAAAAGACTGATTATAAAGTAACAGGGGAAAGACAACCATCACTTGTCATTAGACTACATGCCAAAAGTTGGTCATATCAATTGTCTAAAAAAATTGCATTAACACTTTAACTACACTGACCAGTGCATGCCACCTACAACATATTACAAGATACATACTGTATCAAACAACAGGCAGGTTACAATTGTAAAAAGATAAACATAAAAAAGAATACATTGGACTAAGTGCTTGAACACATACAACACAGTCAAAGATGCAAACCAGCTTCTGCTTTGGGTCAAAACCTTAACACACCTCTTAAACAGTTCAACTTTTCATTTGGGGTTTTAACAGTATTACGTGTCCATTTGTGCATGTTCAAAACTTTGACCACCATCCACATTTGACACCAACTATTTAAAGTCAGTTTCAGTTATGAGGAGTTCAAACATCACCTTGTGCCATAGCTACTATCTGTGTTTTTATTCTAACAATGTTACTGTATTGTTTCTACCGCCAATCACTCTGCGGGTGTTTATCCTTCCTATAAGGAGGGAAATCAGTCTTGAAACTTTTGACTTGCTTTAGAAATCACTGGCAGTATTGTAAAGTGCATGATCCAACTCAGCATCTGCAACACTAAAACACCCATCTGTAGTTAATTCTTTACAACTGCAAGTTACAAGATGACTAAGTTAAGTTTGGATTATCCAAACTTAAGTATTTAACTGTTAATTCTTGTTAAGAACGTTTCCAGAGTTACCAAATGTGATAAATGTAGAAACAGGTAGATACAGATGTCCTTACATGAATATTAATGTACCATTCATGTGAAGTCTGACAGAGAACAAGCTCTCTACTACCTCTCTATCTCTCCCTCCCTCTCCTCTACTCATCCACCATCTCTCGCTCTCGCCTGCTTTCCGGGAGGCAGGGTGGTGATTGGTGGAAAAAAGCTTCCCTCAATCCAATCCCTAATCCCCAACAGGCTTTAAAACATATGAATGGAGGAGAACCGGCAGTGGCTCTCTCGCCCTGTCCTATTCTGAGCATTATTTTCTCTTTGCTGCAGCAGCGAAAGCAGTCACACAGGAGCTGGTGCACGGCAAAGCAGAAAAAGGCGCTCAGCCTTGACTGCTGTCTGCCCTGCTCTGTGCGCTCTGCGCCTTGGAGACCCGAGTCACTCTGCCAACGCACCCCTGTTGCCATCGTTTCTACAACTTGTGTATGGTGGGAGGTATTTTTCTATCTCTGTAACGACTTACCGGATGCTGCGTTGTGGAGGAGACGGTCTTTCCTGTGACTATGTCTCTATCTGCCTCTCTCAGGGAAAGGCAGGGAGGTGATGGAGGTCGGGGGAGGCTGCTGCTGCTGCTGGTGATGGTGGTTTGGGTGCTCACATTGATTTGTGTCACTTCTCTGTCTCCCTCTCTCTCGCTCTCCACCTCTTTCCCGCTCTCTCTCTCTCTCTCTTCACTTCACTTCACTTCACTTCACATAACACGCACACATACACACCAAGGTTTGGGCAAATTACACAAGGCTGAGGCACTGAGGGGAGGAGATGTCAATTTGTTTCCTCTCCAGAACAGGCACTGCCACCAAGCTAGAACTGCCATAGAAAGTACCGCAGGTCAGCCAGCATCTCCAAACTCCCCAAAACTCACTTTATGTAAAGGGTACACCAATAAAACCTTAACATATTCTTAGGATGTAATACATGAATCTGTATGCATCATTATGATGATAATTCATGGCAGTTAGCATACTTATAGGCTAGAGTGGTCCCACAAGGCTCTGGTGGTATTAGGACACAGTTGGGCAGTCACATTGGTCAGAGCTAATTTTGCAAACAGGGTTGAAAACATAGTGGGCGAATTGTTGCCTGCAGCAAGATGCAGCTGTAGACTGTCAACAGGAATAGCTTTTAATGTGTCAAAGCTTTATTATCCGTTTAACATAGCTGCTAGAGCCAGCCAGATAAGTGCTGGCCACAGAGCTATAGGATACAGGCTAGCAGCTTAGCAAACTAGCCAGCTTCTTTGCCTGTTAGCCCGTGGTTCAGAACTTGGTGGTCTTAAGCAAATACTAACAAGATGAAATAAATAATGTGATCTTTCATGTAGCTAACATAAACCTTCACCCCTTCCCAGTTTATAAACTCTTTCAACAACAGCTTAAACCTGATAATTTTACAGTTTAACTTCTGCTAGCCATTGTTTAAATGTTGTCATTAGAAACCACTATAATGTTTAACTGTGGCTATTAGTTATTGGTAACATCAGCATGTAAATGGTTAGTTAATGGTAGAATGTAAAAAAAATATGAGGGGCCGATACTAGTAAAGTATGCTCATACACAGTTAAAATGCTCTCATATAGTGAAAATATTTTATAAGGTTATTAAAAAGTGTTCACAGTTACAGTTGAAAAATATTATTTTGTATGATGGCATTTCAGTATGTTGTATGAGAGCAAGTTACATGATTTACATTTATATAACAGTGAAGAAGGCATACAGTACATGTCTATTAGCCCTTTTGAAATGATAAATTACAGTGTTTATATAAGGGTTTCTTTGTTGGATAAAGTTGTTCAGCAAAGTTGTTCATTGAATATGCTAACAAAAAGTTGAAGATAGGCTAATTGTGATAGCAGCGAAGTCATAATTGTGTTTGTATTCTGAAAGGCAGTCTGTGCTTGCAAGTTTTCACATATAATGGTTAATTAAAGGTAAACTTGATCTGTAAAATGTTTGGCTGCTCCGCCAGTTGAAATCGCAAAGTTTCACGTGCTCGCTTTGCGCACGTAATAACGTCCATCTCCTTTTCCTACATCCACTATTTAGCAAGATAATAATAATAGCTGCTGAACCAATTAGGCATGACTGGCTACTCGATCAACTCTGTTTCCTGAATATGGTAAAGATTGGTAGAATACAAACAAATGATAAATATAAGCCAAATACTGAATTAATGGGCAGAGGAACACAATGAATATAGGCACAGAATAGTTTTAGTATGAACATAATGTAAATTAATTTGTTGAAATGTCAAAATGTCAAAAAGTGGAGCTCACAGTTTCTCAGAGATCTCAAATTGCTTAGTCAACATACGGTCTTAAAAATGTTAAGATATTGAATGAACAGCAAATCTTCACATTTTAGAGGCTGGAACCATCAAATATTTAATATTTTTTTACTTGAAAAATGACTGAAGTGATTAATCAATCTTCAAAGTAGTTGCCAGATGATCAACTAATCAATTAATCAGCTTATCATTACAACTCTCTGTGGCTTTCGCTTTCAGTAGAACACCTATCTAAGATTTTGGAGCAACAGAATAATCAGCATTCCACTACCATAATCAAAACCCCAAATCTATAATTAGTGTTCATCCCTCTAGTTGAGTTTTGAACAAGTTTCTTACAGACTGGCTCTACTAATCGCCTTTGTATTGCACCCTTCAAGTCCTTTAGGTTTGTACCAGCCAGCAGCAAAAATCCATTGAATTCACAATTAAGTGGGACGAGTTCTCTCACATTTTCTTTTTTGCATTTTTGTTTTATGAAATCAGTAGCAACAGTCCACTGATACGCACACTATTCACACACTCAAATTTAATATCATTTAATGTCAGTTTTTAAAGATGTTTGATGTTGATTTCTACTGAATTTGTCATTCATCAACTTAATTTGAACTGGCACTGTCCGGTCCTGACTAAAAATGACAATGCTGTTATCTTACATTACGTATTAAGAAGCACATTAGAATAATATCTGTATCCTAATTGGAGTGTCAAACTGATGCAATATCCTTATATAGGGGTTCCTAATAAATTGACTGATTAGTCGTGGGTAATGTTGTTCGCATTATGATGCTCATAACCTACAGATCATTGTTTATTAAGTCTTTTACTTACTACTACATGCATCATTTCACTCCAACCACATAAAATGATTCACCCACTGCCTCACTGTACCTCTCTCTCTATCCATGTATACTTAGTTGTTTCTAATGTGCGTTTTGCTGCCCACTGTACCTTGTAAATGCCACAGTATGCCTGTGCAGAGGAGAAAAAGGGCTCAGGGGCAATCAGCAAATGCGCGGGGGCAGAGCGGATGCGCTTCAAAGGCTGTCAAAACTATATTATATGGTTGATCCCTGTCCAATTCACTTTCACAGTTCAACAGTTACTGTATGTTAAAGCTGCAGAAAACAAAGGGACTCATTGGCGTCTCCTCATTCTAAAGTTAGCTCACACAAGAGGCTTTGTTTGTGTGTGTGTGTGTGTGTGTGTGTGTGTGTGTGTGTGTGTGTGTGTGTGTGTGTGTGTGTGAGTGTGTGTGTATGATGATGTGTGAGAGGAGGTCGGGGCGGCGGTCAAACAAAGGAACGTCTAAATAGAGTGACCGCATAGGTCAGGTTTGACACACTTTATTATTCATTCACTGTCTGTCCTCAGCTGCGCTTAGCTCATCAGTACACACACACACACACACACACACACACACACACACACACACACACACACACACACACATACACAACCTCCCCTAGGTGCGGCTTTTACTGCGCCTGGACGATGCACAAATGTCAAGAGCAATAACTGGGATGTCAATCCAAATTCATTCTCCTCTCTTCAGCGTTTAGCAGCTAGCTAGCTCAGGGAACTCTCTCTCTCTCTCTCTCTCTCTCTCTCTCTCTCTCTCTCTCTCTCTCTCTCTCTCTCTCTCTCTTTGCTTCCTCTTGAATTCATTACTTTTACTCTGAGTTTGATTTTCACTTCAGCTTGAAAGTGCCTGATCACTGATCATAAAGTGCATTTCAGTTATATTTAGACACAACAATTTTGAGTCTGGAGTATGATCATATTGGTACAGTGCACCTGTAATAGAATTTAGTTTATCTTGGGCTCATTTATGCTTACTTTTCCCTTAAATATAACTCGTTACCAACTCACTTTTTTTGTGTCCAGGTCTGCTTATTAAGATACTTTCACAAATTTGTCTTAGTGGGATTCTTTGCTGTCACTGTATGGATATTTATCATTTTGACCATTTTAGAGCTCTATCAGAAAAAGTATTGACATAAATAAATCCATTGTAGGGTTTTATTTTTTTTTGACTTAGTTCATCAAAGTTATATATTGTGATGTTATATGAGGTTTTGTGTCCATCAGAGCACAATACTGTTGGTACAAGTACAGTTATTTAGTCACTTTTTGTTTATTCTGATGGTTGGTGAAGGCCACACATTTTGGTTTACTTTGAAATGATTTCAGCTCTTTTCATTTCTTGCTGGCAATATCCAAGCCAAAAAATGATAGTACCATTCTTAAAATACTCATTAGTATTATAAAAAATGACTTCAGATTTGTAAAATCAAGTTGCCAGAAATTGTTATTTTTCACACTTATTTTGTCTCTCCGTCTAACTGCAATAAATACTCACCTCTTTTTCATAAAATATTAGATTCTATGTTTAAGGTTTGTTTAGGAAATGATCCAAAATCAGTGTTGGTCTTTATACTTTAAAACTGGGCATCAAGAAATGTCCTAATTTCTTTAACATTCCTCTAAATCAAGATCACACAGCCATCTCTCTATATATCTCTCTTCATCTTATCTGTAGTTTATGGCTGTTGCTCTGTGGTGTGTGTGTGTGTGTGTGTGTGTGTGTGTGTGTGTGTGTGTGTGTGTGTGTGTGTGTGTGTGTGTGTTCATGTGTTTGTGTGTGTGTGGGAGGAGTGAGAATCAGGATGCCAGGGCCAAGATGTGAGCATAACTTTTAATGCTCAATCTGAGAAAGGTCTTATTGTCAATTTCCTCTCTTTTCTCAGGGCACAACGCTGTGTCTGACTTCTCAGCCATATCCACCACAGATTCCTTTGAAGTTAGTTTTTTGTTTATGACTCCATATAACATAATATCATCCGTTTCAAATTTCAGCCAAGAATAATATGTTTGATGTAATTCATTGCTTACAGAAAAATTACATTACATCTATAGCCACTAATCATACTCTCATTATAGAACAAAAACATTGTAAAATTCAATGTTATGTGATTCAGTATCATATAATTGATGATTTTCTCTGGTAAATATATGACCTAATACAGCCTGTGTTTGATATTATTAACAAAAACAAAAGGCGCAGACAAACATGCATACAAAACCACACACTGAGCACCCGTGTATTACTTGTAGTGCAGCTACCTTCGCAGAATTTGGCAGCCTGTGCCAGACCCCTGGGGCCTGAAGCTTAAGAGCCTGGCCAAATGACACCCTGCTGGGGCGACAAGGAACTGGAACAGTGCCCCCACCCTACCCCCCTATCCCTCCCACCCCCCTCACCCACCATCCCCCCAAAACAGGCACATATTTTGAAGACAGGGCACCAATGATCAAACCAATGACATTAGAGGCCTTTATAAGCACAAATCAGTCCTCTGTTGGTGATTAGCTGCCACACTGTAGCACTTACTGCAGAACCATCCAATTACTAAATGGCTCCTCAATTCTGCATCAGCACTTTATGAAAGCAAAGCACTAACTTCTGCTGTATTTTAAAACATCTGACGTTTTCTCTTGGGATGGTTATATAGATATCTTACACACACGGATGCATGTAATGTTTTAAGGGATGTGGGTTATGTGTTGTTATTCTTATTATGTGTCTTATCATGTGTCTCAATTGTTATGCTGTGATTATTTGTTGTTCTCTAATGAGCACATCAATCATCAATCATCAATCAACTAAAGTTAATCAGTTAATTGCAAAATCACTTTTCTTATAAAGTCTATTAATCTCTTTTTAGATTCAAAATGCCTTTGTTTCCACTGAAGTTGCACTATTTTCTTCTATATTTATTTAAGACAAGTGGGTCAGTGTCTTAAAACAAAGCAAAATAGGTCACATCAAAGCAACCAGTAAATCATTTCTCTAATCTGAAAATAAGAAAAGCATATTGAGCAGCTCAGGGATCAAGTGGATTTATGTCACTTCAAGTTAAGATGGTAAAGATATTTATTATAGACTGTGCTTCATACCGGCTCTATCACAAATCTCCCCGTGAACACACACTGATGCACACCCACACAAAATACTCAGCGAAGAGAAAGACTACACTAAAAATAAAGGTAACACACTCCCATTCCTATGTTGTTTAATTACCACTGTTTGCAATCATTGATGAGATAAAGGGATTATAGCAAAGGTTTAACATTTCAACAGCTGATGAAATGTGATGTAAAAGTCTAGTTCAAATAACTTAACATTTTAAATTCCCTCTCATGCCCCTGTAAAGCACTTTTTTTTTTTGCATTTATTAATCTAATATTGCATTTTTCTATTACAATTCAGAGAAGATTTAGCTCAAATGCTCAAATGCTCAAATATACTTCACAGCAAGGAGAGATCATTTAATGAAACATGTCAATAATCTTACCTCCTGTCATGCACTGTATTTCTACAGTTGGATCCTGGTCACATAGCTCAGGCTTAACCACCCTCTAGTGACTGGAAACAAGCATTGCAGCTGCACCACAATAATCTCCAGTTAGTAGGACGCAGCTCTCCTTTCAGCTTCCATTGCTATTTCTACACGTATGCTCCCTGCTAGACAAATATATCATGATATATCCATCCGCTGACCGTGCTATTCCAAGCCTGAGAAATGACAGAGAAATGCAGGAAGTCGTTGGAACATAAACAAGGCGCAATGGAGGAAGCAAGGGTCAAGGCGGCGCTTCCTGTTCCAAACCACCTCTGTGCGCCTGCAAGCAAGACGCTAGCCAGCACTGACACAATGAAACCAAACTCTTGTTATCATTGTCACTCTCAAGGCTCCTTATTTAGCATATTCACATCATCTGGGAAACACAGGAGGATTTGATAAGCTGATAACTAGTCTTTTGTTTAGCTTTTTTTTCATATTTCTATCAAGAATTGTCAGATGCCTGTTTTTGATAAGCATATAGTTTGATTAGTTTGGTGGACTTTTCTGTTTCCTCTTTTTTGGTCTTCTATCAATTCCTCTTTATCGTAGTTTGGATTGAATTTGATCTAAAATAAATGTCAAAAACAGAAGAAAATGCCATGATAAGTTACTCTCATGAGGTTGTGATTTCTAACTACAAAACTATTATTTGAAGCCCATTACAATGTTTCTATAGCTGACACTCAAAAGATATAAATTATGAACTTCTTGTGATTAAATAATAAAGCTTTCATATGTGATAGAATTACAAAAGCATAGAAATAACCAATCTTTTAGATTTTTGTAGCAGCAATCATCATTCTCCAAGCATCTTTGATTCCCTGTGTTTTTTTTTTTTTCTCCCTGCGTTTAATTAGTGTTTTTGCAAATGAATACAACCTACAACCTGTTCAATGTCATTTGGGGGTTATGAAAACCTCCATTGTCAGATGTTCAGTTTGGATTAGATTCATTTGCAGGCCAAACAAAACAGCAGCATCTGGCCAGTATTATTATAGCATATCATAATGAATTCATAATCTGGCATTATTGGAGCATTTGGTATTATTGTCAAACTCAATTACAGTAATAGGAGTATAATGATTTCAAAGGTTTAGACAGGATGTAACCTATCTCGTTCTCATTCTCACAGTCCGACAGATTCCCTCCGAAACTCAAAAAAAAAAAAAAAAAAAAAAAAATCGTTCCATTATTCCAACCTTTTTCAAAATGTGCTCACTCAGTTTGTTTCTTTCATTTTTTGCTTTTCCTTTGCAGTCGGTCCAGGCCTGCTGCCCACACACTGCTTTGGACCACAATGCTTACTATATTTGCTTAGAATGTCTTATCAGCACTTCAGAGAAGATGCAGTGTATCAAAATTTAAGAGAAGACATATGGTATACATGAGAAATATCTCAGCCGACTTAGCGTGTACAGCAAGAGCATCTGTATCTTAATAGTCTATCAACAGTGGTGAAGGGAGAATGTGAAAGCTCTGAGGGATTTGGGAGAAAGGATATGATTGCATTTATGTCCCATCAAGCAGCTTGCTGGATCCAGGGGAATGCCTAATATATGTCTGTATTTGGTCGCCAGCTTACATCTGTCTGCTTATGGATTTATGACTTCAAAACTATTTGGGAAAAAAAAAGGCGCCTCTCGACAGAGCCAGTGACTAATAACTAAAGCCGACAGGGATGGCAGGCAAACACACACACACGGATAGACGTAACGACAAGGCTCGGCGACAAGGAACAAAGGAGTGGAAATCTGACACATTCTCTCTGACAGTAGGATAAAACTCTCTCACCCCTCAAGCCATGCTTACACACATGCTGCGCACACATGCACACACTTTACTTCTTTCTCTGTCACACACATTTTCTCTTAACAAACATGTGTAGACACTTACTCGCAGATGAAAACAGTCCTATCCCACATGCTGAAACTTTAAAAATCTTCACAATGACCATGTTTCTTCTTATTTGATTTCATATTTAATAAAGATGGGATGTGTAGATTCGGTTAACAAGCGTATCGCTGCTGTTTGACCCAGAGACTGTGAAGGACATTTGACATGGTGATAATTTGATACAGATGTGGGGTTAGATTGTCATTGCTGGTTCGATTTTGAATCTAGTTGGTAAATGTTGGTAAAAACATCCAGCTTCATTTCAGTGCATCGTCTTCTTTTCACACTCTGAAAATCTAATAACCAATCTTTCATTTTCTTCTTCCTTTTTAATATCAAGGACTATTGTACAAAACATTCAGATAGCCATTTAGCTAAATACTGCAAAAATGTAACACAGTTTATCAGGAGAACTTGAGGATTAGATGATATTAACTACTTGAATGCAAAGTTATTAATGGCTTATGTTGTTTAATGTTCTTTGAAGCTAAACACAATAAGGGATTTGAAAGGATTTGGATTTGATAATCAGATTTGATAAAGTGCCATTGAACTCAAGGCCTACCGTATTCTGATGTGAAGGGATGAAATGCGGAAATGGTGACTGCACAAAGCAACGAAAATCAGACTGTTTTTATGCACAAAATATATTTATTTTTGATAAAAGATTTTTGATTGCACACATAAAATTAGACATGTCAGGTCAAAACGTGAAAGAGATATTATTTTTGTTTAGCTACCTTGGGGGCAGTTCGACATATTATCACTTAATAAAGTTAATATGGCCCATGTGATAACAAACAGCACCTATATCACTTACTGTATATATACATCCAGAGGACAGAGGAATATTAGCATTTATATGAAGCTGTGTTTATGGCTTCTTGATGATATTCACTCTCCTTGTACCTCAGTGCTTCACCAAATCTTTTCACTAGCAAGTTCTAAACTAGTTCTAAAAAGCATGCAATAGGTCTGTCAGACCTTTTTGGCAAAAAAAAAAAAACGCTGTAAGAGCAGTGATACTAGAGCAAAACAGTAAAGTTGAGGTCTGTAAAAGCATGGGAGTCTAGGGTAGGGTTAGGGTTTCTGTGGGTTCATCAACACAATTACACCTTTCACATTAGTATTTAATCAATTGCTCATTTAGAAAATATATGCTAGTGCAGTTTTAAAGCCCCTTTTTTTGTTTACACTGTTATAGAACCCATTTGACCTTACTACATGCTTTCCACACTCTACACACATGGGATGCGGGGCCAGGCACTCTGACATCTGAGCAGATGTGGTGCTGCACAACAATTGCAACAATCAGACTTTAAAATATAAGCAAGCAGAGATGGAGTATTGGCAATAAGATAAAAGATTGACAGAGAGAGAGAGAAATAAAGAGGGTGAAATGGAAGGAGGTGGAAAGGTGAAGAAGATGTGGATGGGTGGTGGGGGGGAGGCAGATTGTGTGTGAGAGAGGCGTTTAATCCCCAGAAGCATCCTGACGGCAGCTGCTCTGTACAGATGGGGACGAAGGGATGTTCAAACACACACAAGCACACATACACACACACACATACACACATATATACACACGTGCAATGTTTCACAGAGAAAAAAGGCATTGTCGAATGTTGGAACCCTTTTCTAACACCCTCGAGGATCATGTGAAACATAAGGTAAGGGAGCTTGGTTGTGTTCCATTATTTCCTACTCCACCAAGGCCACTGAAGCTGTGTCATCAGCTGATTAATGAACATAATATTTTTTTTTCTTTTTCAATGCATCTCTCTCTCAGTATATTAACTACAATTTTCCCATCTATTTCATGATGCACAGAAGTTTGAATCCCTGGCTTGTCTGAGGAAGTGAATGTTTTTTGTCTGGTTCATTTTTTCTGTGTGGGATGACATATATGCAAGCACCATATGAACTCAATTCATCATGATTAGTCCTTAAAACTGTTTCTCACAGGTACAGACACGCTATTTGGTTTCAGTCACTCAGTGTGCAGCCAGTTTCTCCACAGAGACACATTGACCTATGACCCCCATTGTTCAGGACACATGCCTATGCCATTTTGATAGTGTGCACATTTGCCTGTTATTACACCCTTGCTTCCTGTGGTAACTTTTACTGAGTAGGGCACTTTTTGAGTGCTACAGTAGAGCTGCACATCTGCCAACAGCTGTAGACTGGTTTTACTTGATACTTATAAATCACTGGGACTGCTTTTTTGTATAGATATAGTAGGCTTATTTTCATATTTCAACATTTTTATGACCTCAGTGATACATGAGTGAAGCTTAACAATAAGCACAAGCCCGTACTGCAGTGACTGGACACACGGTACTTAGCAAAAGCTAAATAGTAGTAAGATGCCCCCTTCTCCACAGACGACCTGCACAAAATAATACCAAAGATTGCAGCTCTGGAAACCTAAATTCACCACTTAGAAGAACAAGATAGTACTAACACATGGCTAATTAGCACCAAAAAAGTCTTCCAAGAAACAGGAGAGCTGTGTACCAGGTAATAAATCTACAAGTGGTAGTCCTCCCTGGAACTCTCTTGGTGCAAAGACTAAGAGTAAATAATTTCCCCGGGAAATGGGAGGATTAAGTACAGGCAGAGCCCAGTGCCCTGAGATTTGTGATGAGCACCTTTCCAAACCCTGTTCTTAGTAGGACACAGATGTTGACAGCTGCAAAAGGGAGAGTTAGAAACAAACCTCTGCAACAACTGAGTGTAACTGGAGAAACGATTTGCGCCACTGTAGCAGGACTCCGGATCACCATCTGATAACCTGGATAATGATTCAGAAAGTCAAAGGCTTACAACTGGGCCTCAAACGGATTGTAAGGGACCTTGCTGTTAAACATATAAGAAGCATTTATTGTAGGAACACCAAAATACTTTGTTTTCCCAAGGATATGATCTCTGGCAGGACAGAAAGAATCCTGTTTATCATGGCTGCCCATCTAACTTTGAAGACCATCATAGTGCACGTAGGGGCCAATGATGTTGTGTAACAACAGTCTAAAGTACTGAAACAAGACGTAAGTGAACACATTCAGCTCCTTAAAAGCAGAGGTGTTTATCAGTGGTCATCTATCACAAGTCAGAAGAGGAGTTGATATTCAGCAGATTGTTGGCACTGCATGGTTTTAAACTGCATGTATCATCCATTCATGCACTTTATTGTCCATTTCAAGTTTTTCTGGGACTGCACACATCTTTTTGGTTGTGTTAAACCCCCCTTACCCTCCACTATTTGGCTTCATGTCCTCCATTTTTGACACAATCATCCCCCTAACGACAGCAAAACAATTGTCCTCTGTCTCCCCAGCTTGATAAAACACTCACGACTCTTCCCAGGACAAGCCAAGGCCCAGCATGCCAGTAGTTTTCTCAAGTCCTGTCTTGAAAGGTAATACAAAAAGATTGATGAATCTGCTAATAAACTGGAAGCACCCGACCAATTCTGCAAATTTATCAAATTTAGTATCAAATCCTCGTCAGTCTCAGTCTGCCCCGAAAAAATGAGCAGATAATGTTTTTAACAGGCTAAATCTGGCTTTATTAAATGTCAGATCTTTGGCAGGAAAAACATTTTGAATCAATGATTTCATTATCAAGCACAATCTTGATTTTATGTTTTTAACTGAAACTTGATTAGACCAAGATAACAGTGCAGCTGTTCTTTTCAAGTCAGTCCCTCCCAACTTAAGATTTATGAGTGAAGCTGAAATATGTGACTCTTCAGTTGAATTCCACTTCTCGAGCTGTATCTCTAAATATCTACAAGCAACATAAATGCTGTGCAAACTTTTTTGATGACTTTGCTGAAATACTGTTTGTTGGGGATTTTAACATCCATGTTGACAACCCCTAGGACAGAAGGGCTAAAGGACTGTGTGTGTTCTTGATAACTATGGACTGACACACACAATAAGGTACACGCTCTGGGTTTAATCGTCTTCAAGGGTCTGAACGTTCGATGTTCTATGTTGCTCTCTCTGATCATTCCTGTGTTTTCTTTGAGAGTACTATCTCCATGCACACAAATGTTCAGAGGTAATCACAAAACTCTATATCACTGAAAACACCAGTGCAATATTTATTCTGGTTTTCTCTTCCACACCCACCCTCATTTTGAACCCCAAACTCAATGTGGTAGTAGATCATTTCAGTTCTAAAATCACAAATGTTATTGATGCCATTGCATCCACTAAAGTAAAGGTGGTCTCTGGTAAGAAAAGATCTCCATAGGTGGTGACAAGAACATCTCCAGGTTCATTATGACATCTATAAAGGGAGTTTGTGGATTTATAATTCAGAATTGAGAAATAAAAGGCGGTCCTTGTTCTCTGGCCTCATTGCAGAAAACAATAATAATGCACATGCCTTGTTTGCTGCTGTCGACAGGATAACAAACCTCCTGTTTCAGAAGCCTCTGAACTTCTATCCGACAGGGCCTGCAATGAATTTGCCTTCTGCTACATTATGAACCATCCAGACCTCTCAGATTTTCTGGGATAGGTCTGCTTTCTGTCTCCAGAGTCAAAACTAAATATGGAGAAGCAGCTTTCAGTTTTTATGTTCCACATATCTTCCAGTTCTTTTAAATCAATGCTGAAGACTTTTTTGTTTGCTTCTGCCTTTTATTTAATCAAATTTGAGGCTTTTGATTCATTTGTGTTAGTTCATTTTTATTTTCTATTCTCTAAACATTTGAATAACAATTTCTGATTGCATTTGTGACCTTTTATGTGTTTCTTTTACACTTTGTCTCAATGCTTTTAACACGTTATGTAAAGCACTTTAAATTGCCTTGTTATTGAAATGTGCCACACAAATAAACTTGCTTTGTCTTAAAGGAGAATAAAGTATTTAAAAAAGCAATAGTGGAATGCAGAAGGTGGGAGAATATTAACGTGTGTGTTGTTCATGACTCAACATGGCCAAACTATGTTCTTGTTGAAATCTAACGTAAATCTAAATCCCATTGCCAATCAGAACATTCATGTTGGATTCTTCCTTGTCATCAATGACATTTTGGTCAAAGCATGGTTAAGCTGAAGCACCTAAAAGATCTCTTATCCTGACAGAATTTGTATATTCCCATGCTTGTTTTGCAAGAAAAACACCTTGTTCTGTATAGTAGTGTAAAAATTGAGCATGGGTTAAAATCTGTCACCAATGGACATAAATTGTTCACTAGATATAATTCCAAGGAGTATGACAGCAGCATAAACTACAAACAGTTTTTGACACTCAAAAACAGACATATGGAGGGGATTAAGAGAGAAAACCAGACACTGCTTAGCTCATTTAGCACTTCCTAGTAAACTAATTTAACTCAACAAATGACATCAGATTATGAAAGAAAAAGGAACATAACATGTATAGTTTGTTGAAATCTTGGTAGCTGGGCCAGACCACAGCAGTCAGATCTTTGCTATAGAAAAAGAAAGTTTCAGTATTAGTATTGACTTGTGTACGTGCTGGTTGTCCATCAGATAAAAGTCCAAATGGATAAAAATGAACTGATTAGTTTGACAGGACCATGGTGTCTGTTCTAAGTGTGACAATGTGTAAAGGCAGGATGGATTGAGGGTGAGATATTGCAGCTCAGTGTTTCGATTAAGAGTGACTGCATTGTCTTTCTGCTTTGTCTGACCTGGAGTTTGGCGCCAGGAGTTTGTTGCTAAACTGGAAACAACATGGACAATTATAAAATCTCAGAAAAAAAACAACATAAAAAAACATACCATGCGGAAACAACCGATGCCTGTTTGCGTTTTTGCCCCAAACTTACGTATTTTACCATTTTTAACCCTGATGCTATTTTGTTTCTATGCTTTTGGCGCCGTTACCTTGTTAATCTATCATCACTTGTTCCATTTAAAGGTGGAGGATTTATTGTCAGCTTAGACGTGGAGGTGAGGTCACGGCATGTCAGAGTGGCGCGGCCTGCGACAATAGCCATTGTTCCTGGGACCAACAGGAAGTGTCTGCGTGGGACTTCCTGCTGCAGATAGTGTACCTCTGGAGGGCAGAGAGGTGTGTGTTTGTTCGTGGGTCAATGTGTGTGAGACTGCGTGATGATTACTCATGCGACTGTGTGTTTTGTCTCTGATACATCTCCATCCGAGTCCATTTTCTGCAAGATTGGCAGGAGTGTTGTTCCTTCAGATTCTTTTCTCTTTTTTTTTAAATTTAAAATACACTGTGGGAACAATCGCAGCACAATGGGATTATGCATATAGCTTTTTCCGTTTTCAACCTCCCTTTAAATGTCCCTACCCTTGCATTACATGTTCGTACTGGTTTTAAACACCAGTTGAATCTAAAGGAAAAGGGGGCTGTATGATATTTAGTATTGATGACAGATAAGACTACCAAGTTGTATTGATTTAGAAATCTGCAGGTGAGGAAAAGGGTTAAAACTGGACTAAATCTAGGTGAATAATTAAGAGTTTTAAGATGCCTACATCACATATTGTTAAGGTGTGGAGGATCTATAAGTGCATAGAAGACTTTATATGAAAATAAAACAGGCAATGCAACATATGTACACAAGAGAGGGTTTATATGATTGTGATCAGCTCCATGAGTCACCTTTGCCAACCAAAGTCACTAAAAAAGAATACAATGGCATCACTCTGCAGGGAGAAAAAAAACTGCTTGCACCCAACAAAATTGCCACTTAACTGCTACAATATCACACAGTTTGATATGTGCTGGCCCGACAATAGGGCATTCCGTTCTCCTTTCTTTCTCAATGTCTCCCCCCCTGTAAAATTATAGGCACGATCAATTTTGATAATGCAAGGGAGCAGCGGTATCCGGCAGAAAAATAACCATCTTGATTATTCCTTCTCATGGAGAATTTTTTTTTCCTATTCCGTACTTTCTTTGCCTTTCCAAGGTAATGGTAACAATTTTCTCTTTTCAGTCTCACTCGAGGCCTCTTTCTCTCACTCATTGGTGAAATGTGGAGCCGGTGTTTTATTTTTCTGTCTTTTGCTGCAATGCTGAAAGCCTTTTGACCCACAAAGTAGGGTTTTGTTGACAGATTGATGCTTTCACACAGTGACATTAGCTGAATCGCTGGTGTTCAGAGGCCCGCGGTGCCACTCTGGAGCAAATGCCCTGGAATTTTCCCAAATAATCCCCCTGTGTGCCTGTTGGTGTGTGGTACAGTGTTGATCTCTGGGGAAAATGGAAAGCATCTATCTATATATCTTTCTGTTTGTCAGTCTGTCTGGCTTTTACTAATCATTGCCTTTATGAAAGGGTTTGGAGGCATGGAAGTGTAGTAACCTTTGATATGAGCGGTTGAAGAGAGATATAAATGAATGTAAGGTTAAAAAGGGGCAGACATGGGATTTTGTAGTGACAGTTAAGGTATTAACACTTGGTGACACTGGTGCAACATGGTATTATACCTTGACAGCAAGGTGAGAGAGGAAGAAATGTTGAAATAAGGGGAAGATAAAAAGAAAATATTGGAATAACATGTCATCAATGTGATATTTTATCCTGAATTACATAAGATTGCTGTGGTGTTCACCACAGATTTGACACCACAGATTTGTTGTACAAAACACAGGGCACATTCAGAGAGCATGAGCTGCATTTAAAGAATGTTTGCGTCACTGAAGATGAACCTCTTCACCCTCACAAGCCAATAAGAGAAGAGGGGAATGTATAACATCCTCCATTTTATGACTTGAACCTGAATTAACTGATTTTTGCCACTTAACGAGAGACGCAAAAAGCATTCAAATTTTATCCATTTATAAGGTTAATATGGCTCATTTGTGTAAACTATTGCTATTTATACATCAATATGTACAGCAGACATGGAGCAACACTGGAATTTATTTAGAGTAAGTTTTTGACTACCGGACAAATTAAGTCCAATATTAATTTCCTTTTAGCTCAGTGTTGTTCGCCACCAACTACAGAAGAAAGGGTTAGGGTTATTTGGCAGCTATATGTTATGTTATATGTATATTATAAATTATATATTTGTGTATGTGCTGTTTGGTGCTGGGCTGGTAGCATACAGTGAGTTTATCAAAGCTGCTTGCTGTGGCTGCATAAGACGCTGATGAGAACATTTAGAATGACTCAAAACATTAAAAATGTGAGCCGCGTAACAAAAACAATGAGCTGCAAGACGATAAATCATGTCTTGCTTTACTTGTACTCCATTTAGTAGTACTCCAACGTTAGTGTCAAAACCCACAGCTGAAATTCAGCAAGTCCTGGAAATTTTGGGTAAGTTCTGTGCGGTTCTTAAAGGGAATTCTGGGAAATGTAGGAACTCTGAACACGGAACAAACTGAATTACAAGCAGAGTAAATCAATGAAAACACTTCTTCACAAATAAGTGTTGGAATGCACCAACAGCACTTAATCAAATGAAAACAACACAGACTCTGAATTTACACACAGCATCATTAATATATCATTAAAATAAAAGCTGGTGTTGAGATAGTGTTCTGTTTTGAGCTTTTGACTCCGGCCAAGACAGGCTGAGTAATGTTGTCTTTACATACACATACTAGGTATTGTCAAGCCTCGCTAGCAGTGGGTCACAGCTGAAGGGAGTTCAGAGGGTCCAAGACCTGCACTACCAACCTCCCCCCCAGCCCAAACACACACACACACACACACACATAGAGAGAGAGAGGGTCTTGTCAAAGAACCCTTTGTGCGCAGTTGTTTTTTCAGGGGAAATACTCTCTTTATTCCTCTGTGGGGAATATAAAGCAGCGATCACCTAATCACACACACTGAGAAACCCAGTCAAGCACACTACACACACACACACACACACACACATACACACACACACACACACACACGCTGTACTAAAAATACATATGTTCAAACACATGCAAAAACACATACACTGCACACACACACGCACGTTTGAATGGGAGCATATAAATGAACACACATTCATAGACACACATGCAAAGGCAAACTCACACAAACGCACACACACATTCACAATGGGTCATTTATGTCCCTCTCTGCACCCCACATTCATGCTTGGCAGGCGGGTGACGGCTCTGTTGTTTCAGTGACCTGGAGGAGAAGTTATGTGCTCTTAATTTATACATCAGGAAACACACCTCTCTCTCTCCCATTCATTCTCTCTATACACACGAAAACAAAAGTCAATAATAAATAATTTTAAAGGGCATATTTTAGCCAAAGCAAAAAACTGTAATTCTCCTGCCTTATTTTAAAGATCGAGAGAGAAACAGAAAGCAAGCACTAAGGTAACCCAGAAACCTTCAGCTGCCCCAGGGCAGAGTGTAATATTGATGTGATGGTTGCAAGACCTCCACTATGGACACACACACACAGAGTGGTGTGGCAGCAGTGTACACATTCAGGACCAAACCTTACAAAAACAAGAGAAAAGAAAATTAAATCATCTAAAGTAAAATGTGTATGTATGTGTGTGTGAGTGCATGGGTGTGTGTGTGAGTGCATGGGTGTGTGCGTGTGTGCATGGGTGTGTGTGTGCGGTATCCGTCGAGCGCTGTGCTCTCCCATGGGAACGCAAGCACAGCTGAGAGTAAATGGCAATTACTGTGTTTAACTGTTTTATCTGCGCTGAGAGGCAACCATACATTGCCGATTCCACAGAACATCATTTAAACACACTTAAACACGTGCACACGCAGAAGCTCGTGCACACACACACACACACACACATAAACACTCACACACACACACACACACACATACACAGTCTCTCTCTCTCACGCCACGTCTGGTGGGTTATCCATGCCTGTCACATCGTCATTTACTCAACCATGATGGAGTGATACAAATACCGGCAGACATATTTCAATATTCCGCTGTAGCAAATTATGATATCTGATTAGCAAATGATGGAAAAGGGCTTCAGACAGACACAGCAGTCTCTCTACCTCTGTCTGTCTCACTCACACACACACACACACCCACATGTATGCAGAGTTCATTTTAAATCCAGGGCTCACAGTTGATGGATAGCGTCTGCAGTTGTGTGTTACAGTGTGGTCATTTTCTATGATTTTGATGCCAAGAACAGGACAGGACATCAGAATTAGATAAAATACTATGTTATTTGAAACAGTTACATTTAGCTCATCTTTAACACATCATATCACATAAGATAACAACAAAAATCTGCAATCTATAATAAGAAATAAATAAAAGCATTATAAATTATGAACATGTGCAAATAGGCCTGTATAGAAATAAAAAAACAGACAGAAGTCAAGACAGAAGAAGAGGAAGCAGTACAGTCAGTGGCTTCTTCTGCACTTTAATCCCTCCATTAGAATGCATTTATGGATGATGCAGCCAGGCCTGTACTGTAGTCTATGTAGCACAGTGAACAAGCATGAAATACTCAATACAATATAGTAACTTCAACAATCCTCTTGTAGGAACAGAAAAACTCCTGTGATTCAGTTAGTGCCTGTGGATGACATAATGGGACATATAGTGGGTAGTCTATTACTGTATAGTGTATACATAGTGTATGTATTTACTGTTATGTGTGTTGGCAATAGCAATATTCCCTTGATTTAATACTGTTTACTGTAAAGCAGCTTGATTTTAAATTTCCAGTGAACTGGAGAGAGAGAGAGAGAGAGCGGGGGAGAATAAACAGAGGAGAAAGAGAAAGGTACCTTCTCCCCACCTTAATGTGAGTTGGCATTTGACAGGGATGTGTCAGACTTGTGTGAGTAATGAGAGAGAACGAGTGTGTGTGTGTGTGTGTGTGTGTGTGTGTGTGTGTGTGTGTGTGTGTGTGTGTGAGTGAGAGGGGAGGTGGGGGCGGGGGGGTCACCAACAGATTCAGAGGGAGGGAACTTCACTCTAGCTGCTGTGGTGGTATGTGCTGTTGCTTTACGGACAGACAGACAGACAGTTGTTCATTGGCCAATTGGCTGCCATGGTTGCTGCCTGCGCTGGCACACCGAGGTGGTCAGGCTGAAATGGGTGGCTCTGTGTGTGTGTGTGTGTGCGTGTGTGTGTGTGTGTGTGTGTGTGTGTGTGTGACTCACTCCCACCTGCAGGGAGACAGAGCAGTGCCAGCCGCCAGGCCTGGAGAACATTACTCACCGTCAGGACCGACGTCTCCGTTTGATACACACATACACAAATATTCAGCACACCACTGAATAATAAGTCGGTGTCCTGTATTGCAAGACGAAATGTGCCCACCTGCAAATAAAGTATATGCATGCATCACTGAAGGGAACTTAGTGAATCCAATGAAGGAAAAAAGCACAGAGAGGTTTCATGTTAAAGATGCTTTGTGTATCTCAATCTATAAAATTATTCTATAATCCTCATAAACAACATACACCATTACCCAGAAGCATTGTACTACATTTAATGTGAATCATCTTGTGTGCAATGTTACCAAAAAAAATCTCCTCGGTTGCTTTATGGCACAAAATAAGAATAGAGCGCAGAGCTTGTGCAGTAAGGGGCTGTGTGGAAAGTGCATGGTATGGGCAACACTTCCCTCATAACATAAAAATATTGATTGGTACTGGTTATTTTGCTATTAATGACTGCAGGAAGAATTAATGATGATATACTCATATTAAAAACTGAGGATTTGAATTGAATGATAGGTTCAATGTAGTCACCAAATTGCACAATACAAGTGGAATTAGCAATTATTGTCAAAATGATAATGTCAAAACATAATAATATGATTTACCAAACTTTAAATCCATTCTTTATTTTTTTTTTATTACAAGCTGTCACAGTCACTTTATATGATACATTTACATTTTTAGTACATTAATTGCTCAGCTTCCTCACCACATCCCACTAATAATTTTCCCACAGTCCCTAAAGTGAGTTTTTGCAGAGTTTGGAAGTGGTGAAAGATTAAAATATATATATATTAATCATCAATCATCCTTTAATTACTAAGCATTAACAAAAGAAGTCCAAGAGGAACACTAACAAGCTCACTGTTGTTCAGTAACACCAATAAATATGAAGACTTAAATGTATCAAAAATACAAAACAACCCACTTTTACTCCTTTTTTTTCTTTACAGCATTCAATCTCCATAACCTGACAATCAGAAAGAACATTATATTACTATATTACAGTTAAATCACATACACTTATAGTACAGAATGAGGTGAATACCAGAACAGCAAAATGGCTGATTTTCCTAATACTCTTCTTCAGTACAAAATGAGACTTCAAGTGCCATGTGACAGCAGAGCATCTCCATTACAACACTGATGAGAAATAAAACAGCTTTTACCACAAAGCAAATCAGGCTTTGGCGCTGAAGCTGTGTGAGTGACACTGATCTCTCTGTGCATGAGTGTGTGCATGCCTGATCTTCATCCATCCATCTATCCATCCATCCATTTACTCTAAGCTCTTAAGCAGCACTGCTGTTAAAAAGTCCCCTAAAACTCTAAGCCAAGAGCGATAACATGAGCGGCAGGAGGATAACGTTGATGTAATGTCAGACGCACACAACTGACACCCAGTGTTACTCTCGTGTTAACAAAACCCATCACGGTCTGTCTGTCCGTCTGAAGGCACACGCTAATCTGCTCTTAATCACAAGCTCTTATTTACAAAAAAAAATACATTTTTTATTAATGCAGTGCAGGGTGGGAGGGGGGAGGGGAGAGGGGGGAGTGAGGGAGAGGAGGATGAGGGTGATAGTGGTGATGATGATGATGATTTTGTGATTAAATGATGCCATCGTTGTGTTGGTGGATTAGGACGGGCATGGAAATAGATTAGTTCTGCAGTGGTTTTGCATCATGATTGGCAGGCCTCCAAAAAGCTCACTCCCCACACTCCCCTCTCCTCTCTGTCTTTCTGTCTCCCCCCTGTCTAAAAGCAGCGTTGTGTTGAGGTCTATGGTTTGTAGGCTGCTAGCACCACCCGCTGGTAAAGAAAGACATGACATGGCTCCGTCTCTCTCTCTGCCCCACATACTGTAACTTCACTTAAAAATGAGAGCAGGGCTGCACAGTGGTAAGGGAGACGGGTTAAAGGGTCAGTTTTGTTGTAGTGTTCATTAACAGCCATGTGTTCTGTTGAAGTTACACAAAATGTGATGTTTAAGAGTAAATACAGATGCTTATGAAATGAGATTAAAGAAAAAAATCTCAATAAATGAGACAAGGAAGGTAAGAAATGCAGATGCTTCCGTGCAGGGTGCAGGGTGGTTACTGAATGGTGTGATGCGCATGAAAATGATGTAATCAAAACACCAAATGAGGGAAGAAATCACATGGCAGAGACATCAGAGACTCTGATTCACATCCCGAGTCGCACATGAGGTTGGGTAACAAAAATACAATAATTGAGGTGAGGAAAAGCCTATTGTTTCAGTTAAATATTGATTTAGTTAACGCATCCTGTCTCATGTCTCTGCTGAACACAATCTTTCCCAAACATCAACCAAGAGCTATGAGAGCCTGCATATAAAAACATAAAAAAAACATTAATCATGCTTTAGTTGATACAAACAGATGTTCTACTGCAGAGAGGACATAGGGGATGAAAAAACATTGTAAGTGAACATTTTTCTGGATACATGTTAACATTTTGCAACCAGATAGATGCATTTATTAATAAAAATGTAAAAAAAAAACGTTTCCTTTCCCTGAATTATGTTGGGGGTTTTTTAAATGTAAAAATGTAATTCAATACATTTCTTTCTTTTGCTGTTTGCTATTCCGAATTAGCAGTATATAAATGTAATTAAAAAAAAAGTCAGGTTTTGAAAGGCTTGTGGAGGCCCAACACATCCTTTCATTTCTTACCCATCTGAATAAAGAAGGCAGTGTAGGTCACTGGATTTTATCTCACAGCGAGAAAGATTTTACTGATTTTTCTTCCTCCTGTCAAAACACAGGTGGATTCAAGACTCTAAATGACCCACAGTGACCCATGAGTGTCTGAGTGGCAGTCTATCAGTGTTCACTGACAGCAGCCTGTGGGTCTACCACCCAAAGCAAAGGACCTACCTGCAAAGGTCCATTATGTGGCTGCATAGTATTCTCTATACTTCCTCTATGATGTATTTCTTTCTGTATAATATGATCAGTTTGCATCTCTAGTTTAACCTGAGGATGATCACAGACGGTAATTGCACCATGAGCTTTAAGCTTTTGGCCCAGGAATTTAAATCCAGCAATGCATACTGCTAAAGGTGTTAGAAACCAGTGGGACAGATTTGATCTCTATGAAGACAGTACATTTGTGGGTGACCAAAAGCCACTGATATTTATGATTTTATTTCTCCCTGCAAATGCTTTAGATGATTAGATGTGTTTGCTCTTTGATTTTACCACCATTACAACCTGCAAATGACCGTTGACGTTCATCGTGCCATGAGGTCATAACTGTGCAGGACAAATGCAAGGTGCAAGGAGTTAAAGAGCATCAGGGTGATTTCTTCCTCTGAGAGTCCTTTATATATGTGTGAAGTTCTGGAAACAGAGACTGACCACTTCTTTGCCCTTTAGCATCAGCGATCAGCAGCCACTGCTCCTCTCTCTGCTTCCTCATTAGGAGTCTGAGAGAAACAGAACAGAGACAAATACACACACACACACACACACACACACACACACACACACACACGTACAAATGCAGCACACTAACAGAATACACATGCACTGTGTGATTCTAATTGGGTGACCCAAAGCCATTGATATCATCTGCTATGGTGTGAGACCACAATCTCACCCAGAGCGACCGGCGGCCTCTGCACTCACACCGCCTCCAAAGAGGACTGGAGAAGCGAGGGAAGGAGAAGGGGTAAAGAAAAGACAAATAGAAGACAAACTGGCCTAAGAAGAGGGAGGAAGAAGAGGAAGAACACAACAACAACAACAACAACAAAAACACAAAGTGGCGCCGAGTTCATTAATTAGAATTTCAAATTGGACAAACTCAAGATGACAGCGTTGCGCTTGTCAAATCAGATCATGCCCTGGCGGGGTGAGAGAGGGAAGAGAGAGAAGGAGCCACACTGCTCAGAGCCAAATACCACTCTTAGTAGCTGAATGGGTGCCATCTCCCTCTCTCTCTCTCTTTCTCTCCCTCTCTCTCTCTCTCTCTCTCCTCCTCTCGCTCTCTCTCTTTTCCCTTTCTCTCCATTTCCCCTGATAACGCCGACCGCCTCCCCTCTGTCCCTGCGTGAATGTCACGGCCGCCTTAACAAGAAGTGACAATTAAAACATCATCAGCATCTTCAGGCTGAATGGGAGCGGCCTGCTGGGGTCCCTGGTTTCTGTGAAGGACGGAGGGAGAGAGGGATGGAAGGAAAGAAAAGATTATAAAAGAGATGGAGGAGCTGGAGGGAGAAATACTATGAGCCGAGAGAAAAGGAGAGAGATACTTTGGCACCATATATGGTTCCTAATTGTGCTTAATGCCAATAAATCCAATAATTAAAATCGATAGATGTATGTTTGGAGCAGAGTTTCTGCTGTAAAACAAGTTAAATGTTTGGATGGCTGGTGAAACTGTGAAACTGCTAAATATGAAGCCCATCATTTTAGAATACAGGACCATCAGGAATATGGTGGAAAGTCATATAATTGTCAGATTTTATGAGCAGTTTTATGCTTTTGTTTATTTCTTTGCACAACATGTTTGTAGGCATGAACAGTGAGTTACCAGAGTGTTATGCAACTGTGCAGCCTCATGTGGTCCAATACGACAGCCTGGCAATAAACTTGATCTTTGTGAAATTTAATGACAGGAAGTTTTGGCCCAGACTGTATCAGAGAAGAATTGATAAAACTCACATAAATGATACTGACCCAAACATGAAACGCACCCTCAAAATTAACATCTCATGAAGGTTTAGAGTCTCAACTGTTCAGGCTGCTTTATATAACTCTAAGTGTGTTAAATCAGCACCTAGCCACCGTTATGAACCGTTACCTCAGAGGCCTCTGTGAGTGGACGAGCACCTCTCCAATCAACCTTTGTCAACTCTAACTGAATATCAATGAAATAACAGCTTGATTATGTTGTTTAATGCTCCTGAAATGGTTTCAGATTAAAGCCACAATGCCTTTAAATGATCATTCAACATGTCTGCACCTGTCCAGATGTAATTTAGATTAGATTTAGATGTCATTTTAACGATCCCTGTGGGCGAATAATGGAATGTAGAGCTTGAGAAACTAATTTACAGCTAATTATTATTGAACAAATTGTTTAATTGCAAAGAACGGGAAAGGCAAGAAAAGGAATCAACCACCGGAGGATAAGACGTTGAGATACGAGCTGTGGTTATTTCACCAGTGGCCTACATTAAGTCTGCTAGATGGTGTTTGGCATTTTGAAGTGTGCGTGTGTGTGTGTGTGTGTGTGTGTGTGTGTGTGTGTGTGTGTGTGTGTGTGTGTGTGTTCGTGCACACTCGCTGGGCTCTACACCAGCTGTGCCACTGCACACAAGGAAGGAGCTCCCGCCAAAATGAGCTGTCTTCACAAAGAGCCAAAAATCATCCAGCACGCCACTGGGCACACACACACACACACACACACACAGATAAACAGATAAACACACATAACTACATATGTGAATCCATTGCAGTCACATACAGAGGCGGACATACAAATAAGATCCCACTTAATAAGGCATGAATGTAGTAGTGGACGAAGCTTATCTCATGAGATTTTATTTTAAACCTGTAAAGTGTGTCACCAGTTATGTCACAAGAGTGTGTACACATGTAAACATTTTTGAGTGTGTGTGTGTGTGTGTGTGTGTGTGTGTGTGTGTGTGTGTGTGTGTGTGTGTGTGTGTGTGTGTGTGTGTGTGTGTGTGTGTAGAGCCAAACAGCCAAGTGCTCTCCGGTTTGATGGTTTTCTGTTATGACTCCATTATGCTGATGGCTTTGGTTCTGTTCCAGGTTCTGTGTGTGTGTGTATTTGTGTGTGTGCCTGCGTGTGTGTGTGTGTGTGTGCGTGCCTGCATGTGTGTGTGTGTGTGTGTGTGTGTGTGTACGGTGGCAGGAGAACACTTGCACTCCACAGTGTCATTAAGGATTGATGAAGCGTCTCTGCAGAGCCTGGCTCTTACTCCTGAGAGGATCCTGGAAATCCTCATCCAGTCCAGGAGTCCACTCTACACCTACCATCCACACCATTGCTGGAACACCCCAGATCATCCAGAACCACACTCACAGGTGATACAGGTTTAGGTACCTCCTCTGCTATAATCAGCCTCAAAGTGTGACACAGAAGACAAACCACACACCAGTATCATCATTTCAAGTCGTTTGTTTTTTAAAAGGTCTACCCAGATGTTTAACAGCATTTAATAATGATTGTGTCTAAATGTGAATATTTTTGAAGAGAATAAAAAAACTTGCTATATCAGTGCATCATTCAGTCTTTCAGATTTGAACAGCCACCATGAGGAAATGGGCTTCTGTTGCCACTTGTGCTCTTCAGCCTTGTTATTATAGTTACTAGTTGCTATGTAGTTACTTCTTTTCTTATTTATTTATGTATTTATCCTGATAACATCACTATTTTTAATAAGAAATAAGGAACAATATAGCTACAAATAGTATTTTCTACTTGATTTTTGATAAGATATTCTTGTTCTTAGCACATTTTGTCTCTAGAATTGTATTAAATGGTCAACTTGGTAAGTCTTATAACTGGCATAATGACTTGTAGACAGTTCTCATCACTACTATCTGTACACTCCATCCTCCCAAAGGTCACAGTGCAGAAAGATTTAAAAAAAAAAAAAAAAAAAAAAGAGATCCAGCATGTAATGTTTCCTTTAGAAGGCTTTTCTCTTTGAAGGTATGGCCTTTTCACTGAAACATCACCCATATTATAAAAGATACAGAGGTGAGAGAACATTTTCTTCACATACTGTGCTTTCTATATGTTCTAGTAGTTATGCTCTGAACACCTACCTTTATATAAATGTATTAGTTGGAGAAAATTGACACATATAGGTGACATTTGTTCACACTTTGTAAGACCACATAAGACATCTGTATATAGATCTCTACAGTGTGTCAAGTAAAATGTAATTATACTTTGACAACCTTTAACATAATAGTTTAAAGCTGCAATATTTTGATATTAAAAATGGATTAAATTACGATGTGTAATGTGAAAGGGGTTGCTTCTAAATATGAACCCACAGATCATTATCACCCCACTCAGCTCTGTAAAGCCTTTTAGTGTCTTTCGTGTCATTTTTGGGTTGTTTTCTGGCCAGCAGCTTTACAGTTCAGGTCATCCTCACTACTCTCAATTCTGTTGCCGCATAAGACGACAAGCAGCTGTTTTCAGTACAAAAGCTGTGATAATCCATGGTCAGTCACCAAACAGCAGGCAAAATTAACAGCTAACTGGTGATAATGAAGCAGTTAACAGCTAAAGAGCAAGCTATTTCCCTCAGGAGGTGGTGGAGACCAGAGGAGAAATAAAAAAGGAGAAAAGAAGAGTGAATATTAGATTAACATTCACTGGGTAGCTAGAAACACGGCTCCAAATGAATGCTATCGTTGCCCTGTATCTGCTGGATGTGTGCAAATCAGCTTTGGTGATAATATGTCACAGTTTTGTGGAGCTTGTTGTGATGCTCCGTGTGGACAAAAGATCAATGAATCCAGGTTTAACTGCAGGAAATAAGACACTGTTTAATGATCACAATAAGATATCAGTGTATCCATAAGGAGGTCCTCGGGTCAACCTTTTAAGTACAGTAAAAATGTGCAATGGTCGGCTGATCATTTCTTGTGTTACAGTATATTTACAGTAAGAGACGAGTTAGTCTTCCCCAATACTGACAGAACGCTGATAAGACTCCATACAAACTCCATTTCATAGATACTGAATTGATTTATATTATTTGTCCAGTAGTACAGATACAATAACAAGCCCCATGATATACTGTAGTAAAGAAACAACTATACTGTATGTATGGTAAGTTACAATGTATTACTTATGGATACCCAATACATTTGCAGTTTGCTAGTTATAGATTTTTAAAAGAAAATTCTGTTTGTAACACAACTTTCAAACATTTGAAACATTAGCATGAACTCTGAAGCACAGGTTCAAGTGAAGCTGAAAACACTGCGATATATGATATAATATATAATAGCACAAAATGAAAATCTGGATGTATAGTCCTACTTTACTAAATGGTTTACTGTAAAACTTTGAGACAACATGATTTTAAAGTTTCCATGCCATGAGTTCAAGTTCCCCTATAGCTGCTTAGTAACTCTTACATAAGTAACATGAAATTCTTTGTAACTGTGATATCTGACATATTTTTTTTTATCAAAGCCACAACTGAGTCCTGGATGTTGGTTAGTAAAGGAGATGAGAAGAAGCACAACAAGTCATGGTGGCAGGGACACTGTAAGTTATTATGCATTATTGCACAAGACATCAGCCTACTTTTGTTAATTACTTTGGACTGTTGTGTGTTTGCCGTTAATTTAAGTTTAAAAGGAGGTAAAGTGCTATGACATACTTGCCGCAAAGTCATTTTGGCTTCAACTTTAGCTCTCCGGCATATTGCAGTTAGACTACAAATATTGCACATACATGTTTGCATATCTCTTTGTTATTTCATAATGCTGTGTCTCTCTGTAAACACTAATCATTGTGTGCATGCGTGTCTTCCAGATTTCTTCACGTCTGCTACACCAGGAAGGTCCAGTTGCTGATTGAGCGGCCATACTGTAAGAGAACAAAGGTCATGAAAAGGTTACAAGAGAATCTCTAGTCCTGTGTGGCACAGGCAGTAAAAAAAAAAAAAAAGAAATCTCATGTCAGTAAGTACTAAACTTCTCTCACCCGCCACCGCTTAATTGCGAGCAAAACTCAAATCAAAAAATGAAATCAAATATCCGTAAGCAAATCTGCAAACTCAGCCACAAACAGAACACAACACAACAGAGAAAAGGGACTATAATAAAAATCAAAACAAAATGTTCCCCAATCCGTGACAGCCGCGGAGACAAATCCAATTATTTGTGTCTCATGTTGCAAATTTGTTCTAATGGTCGAAGTGAGGAAGTAAATAAACGCCTGCGAAGGGGAAACAAAAGAATGTGATTTCTAATTAACTTGAAAGAGGAACAGCAGGGCGACTTAGTAAACCCATCTTTCATCTGCTGCCTCAGACCACTCGTTTGTTTGTTGCACAATGTTGTCTTCAAGAGGGGCGGGAGGACGAGCGTGTGTGGGGGGGATAACACTGTACTGCTTCCCTCCAAATGAAATGTCAACAGATTTAACTGCACTGCGGAAGGAGTGCAGCGTTTTCCAGCGTTTTGTCGATTTTATTGTTCATTAAGCTTTGCAGCCGCCCATTCCCCCCCCCCCCTTCTCCCCTCCACCAAATCTTCTTCCTCCTCCTCCTCCTCTCCCACTTGTTCGAGGCTTCATTTGCAGCATCTTGGCTTTGAAGATCACAAACGGCTGAGGCAATAATTGGGTTTGTGCAATTACAGCAAGCTTAATGAGAGAGAGAATTCAGGAGTTTGTCTTGCCCCTATCTCCAACTCTCCATGCTCAACCATCAGGCCGGCAACTGTCTCTTCTCTTCCGCTTTCTCTCTGAAGCACTGTCGACGAAGGAAGATGTTATCGCACGGGAAGATGGTGGTCAACACATTCATAACGTGCAACAAACGGTACACACATCACTTATGCACACAGGGCCTGGATGATGGAGAGAGCAGATATGCTAATCTCCTGCCCGGGACTGACCAGAATGACAAAAAACAAACACAGATAGAGCACAGACAAGTAAAGAGAGGAAGAGACAGACAAAGCAAAAGAAAAGATTTCAGTTGTAGAGATAAGACACATCAAGTAATCAGTATTTGGAGGACATTTAGGAGACCCAGAGGCCACTATGTGCTCATATAGTTTGGAAACAAGCCTGCAGCTCTAAAAGTTTTCAATGCAATGCCAAGACTCTTAAACAATCAAGCCAGGATACAGCGACCTCTGATTCTGCTCCAGACAGGAATATTTGTGACACACTGGTAAAGCATGAACGTATAGAAACATACCAGTAAGATTGAGCTCAGAAGTCATCTAGAGGTGGAATTCATGAAGCACATATTGTATAATATTTTTCAGTTTAGCTCAAAGTATGACTGTATGTACTTTGTTCATTGTATTTAAGTTGAACAATCACTGTTCTCATTGCTTCATGTTAAGGCGTTGCCCCTTGACTTTCCTCCATTCAGTCTTGGATTCAGTTCAGTTAGATGTTAGTTTGAACAGTTCTGTATATGCATTGTTAAAAAGGCCTACAAACTCTGCAGTCAGTAAGCTTTTAACTAAGGAAGTGCTATACATCACAGTAGACAATAGTGCTTTTGGTCACCAATGACGGGAACTCCTGTACAACAGCACTACATTATAAGTCTACAGTGATGATTGGGTCTGTGAAAATTAGCACTAAACAACTAAGGATAGAAGGAAGGTCATCAGGTTTGCAGGTATTTATTGGGGAGTTTAAAGTTTGACCTGATGATGGAGCTAAAGAAAAAATGAAGTGATCACCCAAATCAATAAAGTTCATCATCTGGGGAACACATTTCATGGCAATTGATCCAATAGTTGAGGTATGTCCATCTGGGGTGGTGGACTGACAAATGGACCTTTACATTAACATCCATAGAGCCTCTGCCTTAGCATGGTTAAACAAAGCTACTGATTTGGTCATTATTGTCCAGTTTGGAGCTTTGGTGTTACACATTTATTCTTTCATGATGTGAACCTCTGGTCAGCAGGAACCTGCAAGAGATCCTTAAAGGTACCCTTTAGTTTTAGATGATGTTAGATGTAACCAGACACACCAGATGGCTTGTGTCACACAACCATTGAAGAAGTTGTCCTTGTAAACAGTTTGGAAAAGGGCAGACACTTTCAAAAAATATTTAGCAGGTGATTACATGAACCATGGGTCTATCACTGTCTTATCTAGTGAGGCAGCCGGATTTGCAACACTGATTTGTCTAAACCGCCAGTGGTTCAGACAAGATGGATCATTGCGTGATCTTTTGATGTTTGATGAAAAAAAAAATGGAAAAAGGTTTTGAGTATGGGGTTTGATTAGAAATTTGGTTTCTGTTGTCTCATGAGTATAGAGTAACTTCTAACTGTTACATTGTGTGTATTCCACTATGAAATCTTCAGTACATTAGGTAGGTTGTTGTAATGACTTTTCATTGACCTCATGCACGATTTCTGTAGCCACCTTATCTTTACACTCTCGTTTTGCCAAAACTCATAGGAGAGATCACATCCCATTCTTATTCCATACCCATAATACAAATAGGCTCATTACACAACACAGTAATACAGTCATTAATACAAATCAAGCCTCCAGCAAAGAACATTATGGATCCGTTTAAACCTGCAGTGCTGCGTCGACAATAGATGTGGCATGTTTGTAGGCTATGTACAATATTACCAAATCATTGCTCATTATCTAATAAGATATTTCACTTATAATGTACTTACAGGCAAAATAATACATGCAGCGGGTGTGCAATGAATAAGATTCATTATAACGGGGATAACGGGGAGCTTTGTTAAAAAAAAAACAGTAATTTTATCTCATTGAGTTACATAATAAACACTCAGATAACAGTCTTGTAATGCAGTTATGGGGATGTAAGATAAGTTAATATTTGGAGGGAATATTTGTTTTTGTTAGGTCTTGTATTTGATCAACCATATTTCCTGGGAAGTGAGTCAGTGGGAGCATGTGTATCTATTTCTCTTTATTATATCTGTATTTTTCAGATTGGGATACGTAATAAAATTAGTTTCTAGTTGTAGGATTCTGTTCTTCCAAATTTTCCTCCTACAATCACACCACTGAAGGCTTTATTCAAAGCTGCCCATTACTACATGAAAACACAGTCCTGAGGGTGACAGGAGTGTAAAGAACACAGACGCTTAACCAGCTGTTACTGAGCGAAGGGAAACATCTGTGGTGTGTATATGTGTGTGTGTGTGTGTGTGTGTGTGTGCAGGCGCATCCATCAACCTGTATATCTGTGAGTTCCTTTGCTATCCGTGAAGTCAGCTGTGAATTTTCATCCTGACAGGGTATGTGCAAGTTCTAGAAAAGCACACAGAAAAACACAGTTTTAATAACACAATCAGCTCTGTGAATCTACTGTTTACACTAAAACAAAATCAGAACATAGTGAATATTAAGTAAACATATAACGGTATTAAAACAGGAAGCCACGGGGTACTGACATCCTGCTAAGGATAAAAGGCCCATGTGGTCACAAGAGACTGTGAGCCACATTCATCAAAGCTCTAACTATCTAAAAGTTTAAAACTATTTTACATATAAGTACTTTAGTGTATTTGTAGAGTCACAGCACCTGACAGAAACCAATAAGAGCACCCCATGATTCACTACGAAGGTTTCAGATAATTAGCAGGAATTATAAAAAAGAAATGCCTGCAACCATGAGAGTACTGTTCATTGTTTTTCTAAATTCGAGGAGCACCTCTAGTAGGAGGCTCAGCAAATTTTATACATCTTTTACAAAAGTATGTCATTCTTGAAAGCCAAACATTGTTGGTTATTTTCATATAAATTAGTATATAATTCAATATAACTGGCTTTGGTTTATATTAGTTTTTATCAGTGTTACATACAGGATATGTTTGTATGCTTCTCTGTCTTACCTCTCCCTGGTAGACAATGTCTTCAATGGGGCAGATCATGCAGGCAGTGCCGGAGCCAAACAGCTCTTTGACCCGCTGCTGCTTCAGAGCACAGCACAGCTGGCTCATGGTCAGGTAACGCTCTGTCACCTTAAACTCATCCTGGGAGAAGAATGGTAAATGGATCATGTCATTCGAATTACTATATGAGAGTTCTCAGATGCAAATATAGGTGACTTCTCAGAGAGTGTTTGTCTTTCTCACCCATTCTTTGGTTAGTTCCAGGATGCTCTGCCGGGTAACACCTGGGAGGATGATGCCATCAAGAGGTGGTGTTGCAAGCTCCTCCTCTGAAAAATAGAGAAATCTGAGGTTTTTGAGGCAAATAGGAAAAAAAATGGTGTGTGCCCTGAAGTTGTAATGAAGATGTCCTGCCAGCAGAGGTCACATTTGTTTAACATCCAAAGCATCTTACTTTATCAGTGTATACAGAGTGTATATTTACATGTGTTCCTCAGTGAATAATGTATTACACTTTTTTTTTTAAATCATTTACAGTAACGTATACAGCCTGTATTCAGCCAAGTGTGACTAACCTCCATCCTCATTGATCCAGTGCAGGAAGATGTTCATGGTTCCTGCCTCCGTGATCTGGTGGTCCTCTCCGTAGAGCCACAGCACCTGCTGACACCCATAATCCACTGCATCATACTGGGCAGACAGAGAGCATCCGTAGTTCCTGCAGCAATTCAAAGCAACAAATTAAATGACTACTTTACTGTCTATAGTGCTGCATGTAACTTTAAATACTGTAGAGTGAAGTAAGAGAAATTATTTTATCTACTGTCCCAAAAAAGCATGATGCACTTTATTTCTGAATTAAGTGACCGTTTCTAGGAGAGACTTTGACAGGACATGACAGCTTTTCTCTGAAGAATCCAAGCAGAAACTAGAATAATGTTTATTTTTATTAAGGCATAACCATCAAAAGATTGATGGTTTTGTTCTCACCACCTAGACGATCATATTGGGGTTGAGTGCATTAATTATCAGTGAATATATACTAAAACATGCATAGTATGTGCCTACACACCCTCCCATCTTGCAGTCTCCAGTTCCTCCTTTCCAGGCACGTGTGTACTTTGGGTCAGCCCATAAGGAAAGGCCTTTTCCACCGGTGTTAAAGTAAGCTCCCACTGGACACAAGATCACATACAGCAAGGCTTGGGCAGGCTTCTTTACACCTAGAGTTGGCTACAATGAGACACACACATTTAGTTGGAGTTCCAAAACCAAAAAGCAGAGCAGGACTACAACTGATCTTTCCTTACCTCTGTGCTGATAAATGTCGGTCTGATGTACACACTTGCTGAGTCTGACTGAGGAACCCAGTCCTGGTCAATCTCTACAAGCCTCCTGATGCACTCCAGCAACTCTGACTGATCAAAGGCCTGGAGGAGGGAGAGAGGCAGAGAAAGAGTGGGAGAAAAAGACAAGAAAAGTATGATGGAAGGCATTTAGATTAAATATCAGAGGAGAGAGAGACTGAGATGAAATTGTGGCTCAAGTTTCAGTTTGATGGCAAAAACAGTATTTTCTTCATCACTGTCACCTATCCTGTCATCAATACACCCATTCATTCCTTCTTCTGTCAAACCTCTTTCTTCACATCCATCTTACAGGTAGACAAGCTCTCTTGGCGGAGTTGGCCATGCGGTTCATGTTGAGCATCGGTCTGAAGAGACGCAGTCTGTTGTCATCCCCACGGTACGCCTTCAACCCTTCAAACAGCTGGTTAGAAGAAAAAAGAAGGTTATATTTTTAAGGAGTCACATGAAGCTCTATTTTGAATCACACGTTAAAAAACTAACTTCATTTTAGCTAGGGAAAGGTATAAAAAGTAAGGTTTAAAGTCTTAATCCTTCATTTTACCTGTATGCCATAGTGTAGTGACGAACAGGCCGGGTTAAGTGACAGGTTCCCAAATGGCTGGATGAGTGGAGCCTGCCAACCCTCAGTTACACTCCACTCTATGGTCAGCATGTGGTCGGTAAAGACCGTCCCAAAGGTAAACACCTCAGATTTGGCCTTTAGGGTAGAGGACAGCTGGATCACTAGGTCACTTGCCTGGTACAAACACAGAGCAGAACAGCAGTGGAAGTAGTTACAATTTAGACTGAGTTTGACTGAGTGTTTTATGCAATAATCCCGCCTGTATCATTTTTAATTTAGGGAGCATTTTGTTCATATTTCACCAACTAATCACCAGGACAAAGAAAGGATAAGTGTCCCTAATTAGCCTCCAGGAGTCTCATGTTATCTTCCTCCTCAACGTTCCTCAATTTATTTTTATATTTTTCTCTTATATTGTTTCATATAATCTCTATTGTACCATGTCATTTTGACACTCACTTAATATTCAGTCCTTCCTTCTTAATGTGTATAACATTACTGATGTATAATTGTGTCTGCTTCTTAGAGGGAGATTGGGTTATGAGAGAAACATATGTCGTATTTATCATGAATTCAAACTTGACAATGTCTCTCAAAGTTGAATGAATGTGTTATATGAAACGAGGCATAACTTAAACCTGCCTCATAATGAAGGAAGGAAAAATATTTATTTTTTAGATTGATCTTTAGCGTTCTCCATTTTGTAAGGATATAGAAAATGAACTTATTTAAGATTTGTATTTTCCATTTTTATATTTCAAATGACACTGTCTTCGTGTTGCTAATTACTGTTTGGCCATCTGCATGTTTGCCCAGCAGGGGTTGCTGCCACATTGACAGTGCAACAGGCCAATTCAAAGATCGTCATAACACACACACTGTGACAGTGACGTTGTAGCATTATGGCACTGTGGACATACAGGAAGGGATTATTGTCAAGAACAATATGATATTTCCTCTATATCTGCAGGAAGCTCTTTTTCTCATCTAGTTCATGTAGTGATGAAAAGTCAGGGTTAGATAAAGAATGGAACATCATCACTTTAGCACTGAAAGGACTTCAAGATGAATTATACTGTCTTCTTCAAACTGCAAGAAAAATGTCAGTTGGGAGTAATGTCCATGCTCTTCTGCAAGACTGAGTAATGTGCTCCTTCTTTGAAAGAGACACCTCTTTCTGGACCTGCCATTCAGTAAATTGGCTGGGATTATCTTTATCTCCTCCCTCCTGGTGCAGAAGGTTGCTTGCGCCATAATCCTGGATTACAAAATGCCACGCGTAACACTGTATGCATGTGTTTAGATTACTGTGGATTTTTTCCCCCAATAGTGTTTTATTTTTTCCTTGCAGGTACTTTTTTGATGAATTTGTAATTTACCCTTGTGGAAGTGCGTCTGCTCTGCAACCGTTTAACTACGTTTTCTCTGCAAAAGAGCCAGGAATGTTTGCTTCTCTGACATCTTTTGACACCTCACAACATAACAAAGTAGGCTTGGCAGTCTTAAAATTAGTGAAAGCGCAGTATCTATGTCCTTAGAATGAGCCATAATCCCTCTTTACTGTCACCTGCATTCCTCAGTTCACACACACACAGTCCAGCCAGTGTTTGGCTGGGATTAAGTGACTATAAATATGGACGTGCTGTGTATTCAACCATCTTCCAGTGTGTAGGAGAGCAGTAAAGGGAGGAGAGAAGAAGCTTCTGTACCAAGCACTCACACTGCAAGACAAAGGCCTTTCAAATATCTGTCAAGTCTGTCTCAGATGACCATGATCTTTAATTTGTCGTTACAGTCCATCACACATATCAAAGAATGTATCAGGACAAATCACAAAACAGAACTTACTGACTGTCTTCAAATTTCCCTTTCTTTCAATGAAAGCAAAAGTTGGCGCTCATATCTAAACCAAAGCCAGCTCTCATCCTTGAGAGTGTGTGTCTGTATGGGTGAGTGTGCCTGCACATGTCCGCCCTAATCTCTACCTGAGCCTGCTGCCTCCTGCTCAGGTGTTCAGGGTCAGAAAACAAGCAAAGCCCCAGCTACTTAGCGTGAGCTGGGAAAGTGGATTCTGCTGAGCAGCCGGGAGGAAGAGGAGGTCAAGCACAGGAGTGGACATCCTTCGTCCTAAAAACCACGAAAATGGCAACGACATGGAAATTATTCTGGCTGAAGGAAAGATGAGAGCTAAATCAAAAGCCTTAGAAAAGGCCTGGTGAGGTCAAGTGGATTTATTCAAGCACTGGGATTTCTGTTGGATACGTCTTCCATGTGTTTGTTGTTGCAATAAGAACACTGGCGAATGACTGGCTCTCAGGGGCTTTCGGTGCTGCTCTTGGCAACATGAGGACAAGAGGCAGTGCTGGAATATCTTCTATGTGGAGGGACAGGGGGGATTTTTAAGTGTCAGGGAGCCAAGGAATCATCAAGATGCTGCAGCTGGAGCAGCTACTGAGGGTAGGTGCTGTTAAATCATCAAAGGAAGAATGGCATTCAGACAGTGGACCTTGACTACTGAATCTTTGCACCTCATCCATTCTTCAAGCCAATAACCACACTGCATTAGGATAACCGGTTTCAGTACCTTGAAGCTTGGAATGTTGTTGTCAGCCATTGGGTTGGTGGTGTATTACTGCTTCCTTGAAGACAATTTGAATACAATGTTAGAGTAATAATAATGGTAGTTTTCAAATGTACATCTTCACTTCATTGTGCAAAAAAAACAAAAATTACATTGCATAAGGAATGTTCTAGTGACCGGAGGACAGGATTTGATAGCTATTCATTTCCTGCTTTTGTCAGGGTGTACAATAAACTTTGGAATCCTGTTTATGCACTTAACAATAATGATCAAGGTGCATGCTCCAAATGTATTCCTATTTCACAACAAACTAACAAAGAAAACCATACAATTGCAGTAATGGCCATATGGACTGTCTTTGCAGCTTTCCTTGTTGACATTTTTCTGAGGCAAAACATTCACATAAACCACCAAACCCAAACTGACTCAGGGTTCTGCTATAAGTGTAAAATGTTTTTGATGAATGAATGTATCATAATATCTCTGCTATACAATCACCACAATTTATAACGCAAGCCACACTGAACTGTATACTTTATTAACATATACTTTATCCAGCTTTTTAAATCTAGATGTGAACAGAAATAGGCCTTTTGATTTTATACTGTATCATTGGTCCTTACAAGCCATAAATTAAAATTACATATAGCACACAAGTCACACTTTGTCCATATAGGACCTTTGTGTCCAAAAACCTAACTTGGCTGTTTTGATATATTCTACATGTCCATTTCATCTACTGTACCTAGCAGATTACAGCCCCGACCTGCGTCATCAATATTTATCCCAACCACAGTCTTGTTGTAGAATAAGACACACATTACCTTCAGAGCAGGAGACACGTCTGACTGAAAGGTCGACCTGATGAAAATCAAAGCCGCTGTGCACCTTTCAGTTAAACCTCTTACTGACTGCTCAGGTTGGAACCAGTCCCATTGTGTTGTAGTTACACCAAACAAACATGCAAGTAGACATGGTGTCAGGTGCTGTAAAGCAGTGGTTTTCTAAGTGGGACTTACAGGGGGTGCCAGGGGGTTCCCAGCAAAAAAGGGGAATGATTTATTTTCTCTTTAATTTCATCCATAAGTACACACACAATGATAGAATGTATAACTGTTTTGGTCATGGGTTTCATACAGTTTCTATAATGTAATATCTAAAAGCAAAAATGTATCAGAAGGGGGACCTTGAGACAAAATCTTATCAATTGGGGGTCTAATTTGTATCAGTTTAGGGGGTCCTTGATGTGAAAAGACCAATTGCTATAAACAACACAAGTGACACAAAATCATTACCGGTGAATATATACATATTTTTTAAATTGTACTTTTATTAAATTTGCATCAATTATCTCTGTAGTATTTCCATTGGAGTTGTCTCAGATAGTGATTAGTTGAAGTTAAGGGGAGATGTAGGCTACTATTCTTAGGGACAGACTTACGTATCTTTTTAAATATATAATTCAAAACTAAACTAAACTTTACTTTACAGAACTTTTAAAACCCAGAAGCGTTTTAGATCTGAAGTTGTCTTGCCTGGTATATCAGGTGTTGTGCCCTCTGCAGACCACTGGGTGGGGGTGTTCGCTCGTTTTTAGAGTCGTGAACACCCACCGAGCTTTTAACTATTTCTGTCTCGAGCTCTACCTGCTGCGCGTGCTCTCAGCGCGTGCTCACAGACAGTTTGCCAAACATTTGGTTGCGGGCTACACACTCATCCAAGCTCTACGAGGTAACGACAGTATCTATCCAATAAATATCATTCAACAACAATTAAACAAGGGATATTTGAGAAAGTAACAGAGAAGGTGGGTTTTTTTAAGACTTGGTCAGGTGCATGTCTGATTGTTTTGCATGGACTATTACTGCTTGAGACTCGAAAGAACAAAAATGTGTCTGTAATGAGGCTTTAGTTGTTAGATATATTTTATCTAAAGCTTTAAATGAACTTATTAGCCTTATTTTTAATTAAGAGAAGCTGCATGTCATTCTACATATTTACTGTGCTTAAATTAATTATGATATCAAATTTCAAACTATACTACTTATAGGAGCTGACGTTAACTTTATGGATTAATTAACCAATTAGCACACCTGGAGGCTGAGCAGGCGACGCTTTGAATTTGGACTACAGTCGCTTTTATTTCTCCATAGTCAATTGAGAAGATTTAAATTCTGAAGTCTTGTAGACTGACTTTGCATTGACAGTAAACCCTACTTAATTGATTATGTGAAGCATTAAGTGGATAATAAAGTGTTGGTGGTTGGGGAGTTTTAATTAAGTACCCCATCCATCTCTCTTTTTCTCCCTTTTCGAGTTCTCATCCCTTCAACTATTTTTCTCTAATTGAAGCCACTGAAACTAGGAATTGATAAGAGTTACACTATGAATCAGTTTTACTATTGTGTTGTTATCTTGATAAACAATTAATAGTTGGATTTGCTTCTCAATCAAAAATCTACAATAACATCTACATGTAGCAGCTTCTTATAAATTTTCAGTTTTTCCTGTTATGTTATTGTACATTAAATATTTAAACAACTGGACAACGTTTAATTAAGGCAAAACAATAAATAAATCATGAAAATTATGGGTAGATAATAATTGTAGCCATAATAACCTTCATTTGGTGGCCTGCCTCATGCCACAGCTGGTGTTTTGCATAGAAGGGTACTCCTTATTGGTCCCAGATATTCCAGCTATTATCTGTATGCCTGACTCTAATTTTGCTTCCAGATTTCAGCTCTACCTGGCCCCTTTCTGCTTTTAACACTGCAGGAGTAAATCCAACCAGACAAAAGCAGTCCTATTGAGACTGAATGTCTCTGTTATGCAGTACATTGTGTGCTATGAGATGTGGTGTTGGTCATCTTCCAGCAGACAAATCCATGGCTCTGCATTTTTTTTAATGATTTTCTCTTCTGATTTTTACCAACTTGATGTGCCAGCAAACTGAATATTTTCTGTTCATCTTTCTCCAGACTTCACCCTCTCCTCTAGCCAGGACGCCAGCACTGCAGCCTCGCCATCAGCAGCATGGACTATTACACGCCCCAGCCCACGCGTCGCCACAACCCCGTGGACAGCATTTGCCGCAAACTACAGACCATTCAGTGGCGTGGTGACCGGGAGCCAAATTCACCTTTCCAGATTCCCAAGCTCTCCTCCAGCAGCTACGACAGCCCCCAGTGTGGCCTCAGGCACAACCTGGAGGCTATCCTCAAGAAAGGGTCGCTCCACAGAGACGAGGGGGAGAGGGGGAAGGAGAAGCTGAAGGAGAAAGTGAAGGGTAGAGGGATAGGGATGCCGAGTTCTGCAGCTTCTCGGAGGAGCAGCCGTGGTCCCTCTGTCCCGCTGTCCACCCCAGCATGCAACTCACCCACGCCAACTAATGTCACATACACCATCACTAGTACTCTGGGAGAGAGGAGAGTTGCTGATGGGAGTGATTTAAGACCGGTTAAGACATGGCAGAGATATTGTTCGACTCCCACAAGCCAGGTCAAAGACTCCCCTTACTTTACGTTCACACGAGGACCCCCGTCGGTGCAGCCCGAGAGCGAGACGCCAAGCAAGAGCCCACCTATCTCTCGTACTTTTACCCCGAGTAACAGCACCCTCTCCTATAACCTCAACTTCTGCTCTGCAGAAACAGGGAAATTAACAGATCATGAGCTGACCTACCCTGCTCTGGTTGTTAAAAGACTGTCTTTGGAAGATGGAGGTAAATAGAAGTTTGTCCTATTTCAAAGCCTTCATTGTATCATTTCTGTGCTAACGTGTTACATATTCCTAAATTGATTTTTGTTTCACACTGTTACAACATTTTAAACTAGGGGTCAGGTTTTATTCCAGCATAGAAAAACTACTCCAGAGCATAAAGAATGAGGCTAAACATGAGTCCCAGCAGCTCAGTTTTGGCCCAGGGTTCTCCAACAGGTTAATACAATACCGTATTTTTAATACAGTATTTTGGTGCTTATTAAGCTAAGTGCCTTTTTTCTGATTTTCAGATCATTATAACTTGGAAACTTAAGGTTTGACTGTTGGTCAGATTCAGCTTGCAATCACTTTTTATTATTTTTGATATTTTATTTGCAAAATATTGATCAAATCAAAAACAATAATTATATTAAGGGAGAAAAGTAATATTACTAAGAATAATGACTTTGATCAATTATAAATAAAGGTTATTGGTGCTAAACTCTTGCATAACTTTGTAGTGTGTGTTTTCCAATCATACTTTTACAATTATTACTCTACACTACCAGAAGGAAAATGTGTCATGTGCTTGCTTTCTTTCTTCTTTTTTTCTGTGTGCTCATGATCAGGGAACTCACTGGGCTCTGAAAGCAGGAAGGAGAATATGGCAGAAATCAGTCTGATCTGTGAGGAGAATCTGCTCGATACAATCTTCCATGCCTGTGACACCCAGCGCCGAGGTACACCTACACACACACACACACACACACACACACAGTCTCTAATGGTTGGGTCACACATTTGATTCTTCCAGCCAGCTGAATAGGGACATCTGATGATTAATTAAAACTTGTCATTCAGCACACTGTGATAGTGTGTCTCAGTGTAGAAGGCTGTTTGTGTCCTCCTCTTGTGCCTGCTGGCATTGACAACAAATATCTCTTCCATTTATCTCAGTATATATCAAGTTTTGTCATCAGTATAGAGACTTCTGTGTTTTCTCAGCATTTTCTTATGCATTTATGGAGTGAAATATCTTTGCCAGTGGTTACATGGAATCTTTGCCGCAGTAGGGAGGAGGTTTGTCTGATTTTGAGATTTTTTTATGAAAATGACTTTTATTCTTTTCCCTTCACCTCTGGACCTGGACCTCTGATCCTCGGTCACAGTCTCTACTGTCGATTGATCTTCATGTGATAGGTCTATTTTCTTTTATTTCTAGCTCTCTACCTCTGTCCTCTCTGGCTTTATGTAAAAATGGTCCCTTTTTCATAGATGTTATTGAAATTCAAAAACTTGTCTGGCTGGTCTTCATCTTAAAATGAGACTGGTAGGGTTGATGTGTAACCATTTTAGGTTTTAAATATATTTTAGCATAGTATTGTTGTAGGAATATTGCAAGTTACTGTTTTTATACATGTGAAAATAATAGGTGCCGTACATGGAGCTTTGCTGGTGGTTGAGTTTGAGTTTTTGAATACAGCTTTGGGTCAGAGCAAAGAAAAATGCTCCAGAGTTTAGACTACTGTGTGAAGAATCAACACTTTTCAAAAAAGTGGAGGCAGCGTTAAGAAATGATACCAAATGTACAAAAACAAAAGTTGCGGTAGATATTCTTGCCATCACCATGGTTGCTGCTTGTGCTGCCCACACCTATAACCCACATCTAAAGTCATAATGTGGCACCTTTTCGTCTGGAGGCGTGAAAAAGTGTTGAAATGCAGAAAAAACTCAAAATTGTCCTGATCATCACACTATGTCTTTTAACAGGTTTTTTTTCTGTAGTGACTCTATGTGGTTCTATTTCAGGTAAAGTGTATGTGTCTCACATCGTGGACTTCCTGCGGCACACCACCAGTCGCAGCTCAGAAGACAGTGGACTGGAGGAGCTTTGTAACATGCTGGACCCAGAACACAAAGACGTCTCCATCGACCTGGACACGTATCACGCTGTAATGAGAGAGTGGATTGATGACCGCCGCAACAATGGGTAAAAGCCAAAATACTGATGTATATTATCTTTTGTGTAGAAATGAGAATTTGTGCAGCCAAGTTTTTAGCTTTCAAGATGGAAGAGATTTCAGATTTGAGGGTGTTTGTTTCATTTTTGTGGCAGCAAGACTCCTCCTTTTTTCCCTCTCATCAGTTTCAATTTGATATTTTTTGGCTTTGTCAATTGAATTGTCTTCTTCAAAGATCATATTCTAATACACGTCCAGACTATTACTCAATGATATGCTAAATTGGCTCCACATGTTTGCTGTTTGCTTCCACACATGATGCGTGATTGCAGATCTTTGAACGTTTTTAATATGATGTGAGAAGGCGAGGAGAGCTGGCACAGTCTTCACCAGTCCTCTGCTTTCTTTTTAGCCTTTCAGAGAGCCACTCATATACTCTGTTTGAGTTATGCAAGTAGACTCTGTGTAGGCGGGTTATGCATCAGATGGGAGATTACTGGTGAGAACTTTTTTCCCCATAATTTCAGCGTGTACATCTGTTTAACACCATGTCTTTGGTATATGAGATAGTTTTGCATCATCATTGCAGTGCACTCTGTTTCAGGTTTATATTAAATGCGCATTTGGTACCTTTAGTGTGGTTTGATGAGACATGGATGGAGGATTCCTCTCCCCTCAGTACAGTATTTCATGTCTTATGTCTTATGCAAGTGGTCAAATTTTGGCAATCCAGGGAGAGACGATGATGCCTCCTGAACATTATGTTCTAGCATTTATGCCATGATTTGTGGGCTGTTCTTGAAATGAAAGATTTCATACTCTGAAGGGATGTAACATCTACAATAAAGCTTGAGGGCGATGCATCTTGTCACTGATTAGACCAAACAGTCACAGCTGTAGGTGAAGACATGCTTTTTTATATATATATATATATATATATATATATATATATATATATATATATATATATATATATATATATATATATATATACTGTATTCAGTGACTGAACACACATGTGTAACTTTCAAATGAGGCATATCTGTGCGTCAGTGAGCGAGCTCTCTTTGCAGTGTTGCCAGGGTCTGTTTATATATCAGGTGCTGTAGAAGATGAGATTCAGACTGAGAGCTGACTGTTTTTTTTTCTTTTGTGCTCAATGTGCCACGCACCAAAAATGAAACAGTTCAACAAACCAGTACTACTCCTGTAGCAAAGGCATACTGCCAGATTTTGAAAAGAGATAACTAAAAGTAATTGATTTGTCACATTTTGACATTTAATTTCTCCATTTTTTTCCCCAGGGACGAGCCATCCGATGACATAACCCAGGACTCCATTAAACCCATAGACAGTCTGTCCAGTGAGTGTTCATGTTAATACTCATTTTCTTGTATTTTACATGTATCTAATTTTGATGACAGCAGGAGCTTTGATAATGTATTTTGTGTAAATTTGTGTGTGTTGTAGCCAAGAGGTCCATGATGCTCAATATGACCTCAGGAAGCTTGGAGGCCTTTGGAGGGGAAGCATCCAGAGCAGAATTGTAAGTGGTGTGTGATTTAGAGAGTTTGTCTATATCTGTATGAATAGACCATACCATGCCTATATTTTAAGCATCGCTACCCACACATGCCCTTGGATTATGCATTTGTGTATTTCCTTCCTCAGTGAAACGTCAGAGCTGGTGTACTGTGTTGCTGACCTCCAGATGAGCAATCAAAAGCTTGAAGAGGAGGTGAGGAAGCTGAAGCAGGTGGTGGAGGGCATGGAGGACAGCAACCAAAAGCTGGCAGAGGAGAATGAGGAGCTCCGCAACCAGGCCAGGGTGTAAGATACTCTCGTACACACTTTCCAGACAAATCCAAATAAAACTGCACAGACACACTGTCCGTCTCTGCACTTCGGTTTGCTGTTGCTCCATCACTGTGTCCTCTTCTACAGCCACCAGCAGCTAACCCAGAAAGAAAAGATGCTGAAAGAGGAAGTTGAAGAAATGAAGGCCACTCTGAGCTGCACAGAGGAAGGCAGAGCTCGTGCCTCTGCACAAAGCAAAAGCATGGTTAGTCAACCTAAAGCAGCACATAGAGGATCTGGATAAATGCACAGACAACCTGCATGCTTAAGTTATTTTGTTAAAAGGTTTTATTCGTACCATACATGCAGAAGTTTGCTCCTGAAATGCATTGCAGACCACAAGTCAAAGCATCAGCTGTAAAAAAATAAAATAAAATAAAATAAGTGCAGCTTCGACTCGTATGGCTAACTTTGACTACACATAAAACCATGTCTTCTTCTTATTTTCTCTTGTATTGCATTGCAGCAATTTTAATAGACAATTATACCCCATTCTAAAATTAAAGGTCAAAATCAATGGTGGGTGAACGGTTTGACTTGCAGTTTGCATGTGTTCCAGCCATATATATTTGGAACATGCAAACACAAGTAACACACCATTCAACTGGAAAAGTGTTTGCTACCTTCAGAAAAATGGTGCAAACTTTGAACGAATCACCAGTGTCCAAGCCATAGTCAGTGATTGCTCTGTAAAATCCACATCCCAGATTACATTGATCTTATAAATAAAATTGCAAAATTATTCAAAAATTCATTTTTTTCCTCTTTACAAATATTACATCATCTTTTTAGATTTTTAGTGGATTGTCAACTCTCAGGATGTAATGGAGCAGAAAATGTAGGACTGAGCTTTATTTCCATCATTGTTATTGACTGATTTTCTTCTTTCAGGAGAAAGAGAACCACAGTCTCATTGCCAAGATTGCTTCTCTTCAGGAAGAGGTACTTGACTCTCCACAGAGGACTTTTGTTAGAACAGCTGACAGTAAAATCAATTACTTCACAGGGTTTCAGTAGTTCTCACACATTCATAGATTGCTTACAGAGAGTATATTGTTACCAATTTGTTCATGGAATGATGTGACTGTCTGCCCTAACTCCCCTCTGATGGCTCCCCAGAACTTTAAGGTCACCATGGAGATGGATGAGCTTCAGAGGAGAATAGCAGAGCTGTGTGACATTAACGCTGACCTTCAGGTGGCTTTATCATCTATCCAAAATATATTTTTAGATTTTGTTCCGCATTTGTACGTCAGTCTGTTTTTGAATCTTCATAGTCCTTTTTGCGTTCAATGTTTTGCACTCAGCTGACCTTCACAATGTTTATAGTTCTCAGCTGCAGTCAACTGTGCTGTCATTGTACTGTGTCTTCTGTATCCTCAGGTGCAAATACACTCTTTTGATGCTGTCGTTAGTGAAAAGGAAGCTTTGACACAAGAGGTCTGTGCTATATCTTGTTTTATTGTCCATTTTATTGCTACTGTAAAGCTATTCGGGGCAGCTCTGATCATTCTGTTAAAAAATACTGTTTATTATTATGGGTAATAGTACTGAATAGGAAACCTCCCCACCAGTTTTGTTACTGATAGATTCATTGTCATTTCTGGTTGATGGGAACTTATTCTCATGTTGTTTTTTTTACTTTCTCTTTAAACTGATTTTTGTTGTTTACCTCCTTCTACAGAAGAGCAGACAGATAGATGAGCTGAAGGCAGCAGTGGTTGAATACTCCACCATCACAGAGGTCAGTATTTTGTGTTTAACTTCATCTTATCATTTTATCAGTTTCATCAGCAACTCCCTCTATTTTTCATAGATTGCATTTTACTGTTTTTTTTTTTGCTGAAACTAGGTTTGCAGAAAATCATGTGTAAATCCTTGTGTCAGATGAGATTGTAAAAAAAGAGTCACAGAAGAAATAGGTCATTTCAGCACATCAGATGTCTTAAATGTTGACTACAAAATAGTCACACTTAATATCGGAAATATTGAATGAATTTCAGGTGGTGATTTTATTTTTTGTAATGTGAAATATTGTTTAAACTAAATGGACTGAGTCATGGTTGTTGAGTCTCTGTTGTTGATTCCAGCTGGTGAGGGCGGAGAAGAGCAAACTGGAGAGCCAGATGCAGCTGATACACCCAGACTTGAGTGGGTAAGTGAACCAAGAAACACCTGACAGTGGAGGAGTTTGAAATATTGAAGGTTGAGGGACTGAAAACCTAAATTATTTTTCAACTGGATTACTTAGTGTCTTTGTTCCAAACTTTGGGAACTTTTTTTTTTTTTTTTTTTTTAATTAATGTATTTGGGCCCTATTTTAATGATCTATAGCACATGGCATGAAATGCGTGGTGCAAGTGCCTTTGGGGCGTATCCAAATCCACTTTTGCTATTTTAACGGCGGAAAAATGGTCACTGTGCCAGGTGCATGGTCTAAATAACAGTAACATATGCGCCAGTGACTATAGACCTGTTTTTTGGGTCAGTAGTGCAATCGCTTTCCTCTGCCTTTAAAATAGCAACGCGCCTACAACACGCCTGACCACACCTCATCTTGAGACCAACACAACCATAGGCACACAGACTGGTGCAAGTGCATTTGCTATTTAGACCACGTGGGTGCAGGGCGAGAAAATGACAACTGCCCCGGGGGAAACTAACAAAGACACATGCGCCACACCCGCCATCCGCTGTGCGCTAACCACAAGGTGGGGCCCTTCATGTTTGCAACTTGTTTTCACCAAACCTCTCCACCCTCATCTCTCTGTCTCTCACAGAGCTGGACTGTCTCTGTCAGTGGCCTACAGGTTGAACCAGAGCAGTGCAGGATCCTTACAGACAGAACTGGCTCTGGCACAGTCACCACTGGAGGTCAGCACTTCCCCTGTTGTCTGTGTTTCACATTGGCTCACCTTTTCTTTCATGCTCTCCATTTATCACTTTTATTCTCTCCCTTTCTGTTTCCCCCTTTCTCTATTTTTCTTCCGTTATTCACACATTCCTTCTCTTCTAGTTCCATCGTATACTCTGACATTTATAATCATTTCTCTACACACTGTGTTTTCAATCTCTGGTCATTTTGGTGTTTTATTTGTATTTATGGATGCAACATCTCTTGGTCATGTTCCTGGTAGCACATATAAACTTGAAAGCACCCTACGCAGAAACATAGCATTTCTACCAAACACACCTAGCATTAGTTTTGTTATGTAATCTTAGTTTATAGTACTCTGATTCCAGCTGCTGTTCTGGGAAAAGCTATGCCTGCAGGCAGGTGATTAGTCATGTTACACAAACTGTAAGGCTTTTCATATTCTGCAAAGAAAAAAACTGTCTAAACATTAGATACTGTTTTTATGTGAGAAAATATTCATTTAAGATCAGAAAGATTGTTTTCAGTGAATTAGAGCTCAGCCACATTGTTCTAGGAATGAAAACAAGGTTTTTGCCCACTGATATCAAAACACATCTCTTCCTGTCTTTGTTCATATTCTGTAAATTAAATTAAATTCTGTAAGTTACTATGACTCTATGAAATACTGTAGTGACTTACAGTTTTATATGTCCAGTGTGTTCAGCTGCTTACACAAAGTCACGTTTGATTGGGTGAACTTTTGTAAATGCCTCTGAGCAAGTTATGAGCAAACATTTGAAACTATTTTACAGTAAAAAACATAATAATTTAAAAATACTGATTTTATTACATATTTGGCATATAATAAGAGATAAATAAGGGGGGCAGTGTCACCATGATTCTGTGGGTGGTTATTTGACCCATCACAGTTGAAGTGCTTCTTCATGTAAAGTAGTGCAGTGCCTGTTGAATACAAGCTGGTTGCTTATTGTCTCTTGAGAACAGTATATGTATCAGTTGACACATGTAAATTAAATGATTTAACGGACAGAGATTCCTTGCTTTACGATTAGGTGTATTGCTTTCTCCTGCAGCCCCTTCATGGAGTTGATCATTTGTCCACCACCATGAGCTTGGCCTCTCCTCTGGATGAGACCCTGGACAAGGAGGTACTGCTGATGCTGCAAGGTCCCAGCCCTGAACACATGGCTCTGGAGTTCAAGACCCTCCTCAACAAACTGGTAACCAAGTGTGATTGTGTGTGTGCATGCAGCCCACTTCTGAAATCAGACTTTAGATTGGAGACCAGTACACAAATAGCATCTGTAAAATAATCATTTTTTCCCTTTTGATTTGCTAGTCTGAATGTGAATTTATATTTTATAAGAAACAGCAACATTTATACAAGTTCAGCTTAAATTGTTTATTGTGCATTTTTGACACAGTTTTTGTATCTAAAATGAGTCAGCATAATGGTTTGCTTTATCCATATGTATTTGAGAAGTTAATTGGACTCACATTAAGCAACTTTTTAACATATCTGGATGTAACTAGATGGTCTCCTTCCAAATGAAACAGACTGTTATGTTGGAGTTACTGTTGTCATCTTGGACTCTCTGTCAAGTTCAGTTATTTCTCTAGTTTGACATGTCTGAGGCTTTCATCAGAAGTCAGAACATTATAATAGTATCACTGTAGGTGTTTAGAGTGTACTACATGTAACCTTCTTGTTCTCCCGTTGTGTGTTTCAGAGAATGGATTTCAAAGAAGAAACCAACTCTGTCTTGTCTACAGTTAAAGGCTTGCTAGATGACAACGCACAGCCAGGGGGCAACACAGACACCAGTCTCCAGGTCAGACACATACTCTGGTACACACACTTTCCAATTTTATGTTCGATGTCAGCCTACCTACTTCTTTGGAGATAAACTTAAGGAAAGCTGCAGGTTCGTAGAGTAATGCAGTCTTAGTGCCTGTGTATGTGTGTGCATCTAAGTTGGTTTAAGACTGAAAAGGGCCTCATCTCTGTGATTATATTCATGTGAATCATGAAAATTATGCAACGTGTTCTCGGTTTCTCTCCGTCCACCTGTTGCACTCTTTCTCTCTGTCTATAACTGCCTATCTCTCTCTTTCCCACCCACTGTCTCTCCTCTAGAGATCTCTCACTTATATAACTCTCTAGCAGGCCCCATCTAAGCAGCACTGTGTAGTCACAGTGTTTTACCATGAACACAACCCACTCCCCTCCTCCCTCACTCTGACTTTCTCTATCTCTCTTGTCTCTCTCTTTCTCTTTTTCCCCCTCCTCCTGCATTGTTGCCACTCTGCATTCATTAGCCACGTACTGCCATACAGCAGTAAACATATAAATGAGACCGAGATCATTAGTGGAGTAGAGCTGTACCAGTTCAGGTCAGTCTCCTGTTGGTCCGTCATTTTCTAACTGGCTGGAATGGAAACACTTAGTAGCAGTTAGGTGTCAGAAATTTCTGGAGGTGTGAAATACACCCAACTATTCAGGCTGCGTGGTGGCCTGCAGCCTTTCAACCGAGCAAGAGGCTGACCCCTCGGCCTTCTCTTCCCACAGACGGTGCAGGCCGAGCTGGATGCGAGGAGGGCAGACTGGGCCCTCAGCCTAGACCAGCTGGCCCAGTACACAGACTCACTGGAGAAGGAGCTCATCAAAATGGCCAGTAATTTGAGGAGGTCCCGAACTGAGATCCTGCACCTTTCAGTCAGGTGAGCAGGTCTTTGTTATCTGCCTGTAAATCTGTGACTTAGTGTGTCAATTTGTAAAGTACTAGCTGCTGAATGCTGACACAACTATGTAGTTGAGAGCTAAAGAAGATGCACGTGAATTGCAGTGAATCTTACTAGTACTGACTAATAAAAGACAACTGGAGTGTAAGTCAGAGAAGCATTTTGTTAAGGTGGAGTTGTTTTGGAGCAGCAATGATCTCATTGGCTGAGTCAGACTTCAGCAGGTGGAGCTAAAGCATTCATTTTCTGGCTAAGTAAGGTAATACTGATGCCAAATGAGGAAGATATTAGTAAGCGAGCTGAAAGCTGATTAAATCTAGCTGCGTAATTGCTAACTTTAAAAAAAAAAATCAGTCTAAGCATTATGAGCTATCAAGGTTAGCTGGTTAGCCTAGCTGACCTAAAAGTCCATACAAGACTATAGCTGCCTCTTTAAGCTTGTTAGGGTGTCTGCAGAGCTTTCAGCATCTTAAATGCTACATGGTCCTGAGTGTAATAAGGATAGTACTAGGCAGAGTTAAAGAATAGTATGCAACCAGCACAAGTATTTGTTCTTCTAGAGGAGCTCTGCTTCTAAAAGTCCATATTTCTAAAACGAGCATCTTCATACATAGAATACACAAACACTACTCAGTGTGAGACCCCTCACACCCCTGCAAGTGTCTCTGAAATGGGCATTCCTGCTCACCAATGCTCTGGCTCAGTTGACCTGTCAGTTGTACTGAATGGGGGAAAGACCTGTCAGTCATCCTGACCTCAATGACCTCAAAGGCCCGCCTCACTGGGTTTGGGTCTGGGCCAGATCTGGACTTCAGTGTGGATGGGTTTGCCTCGGTGGATGAGCCTGTGTGTGTGTGTGTGTGTGTGTGTTTGTGTGCATGGAGATGGCCATCCCCTTCAGCTATATCACAGAGTTCGTGAGGTGCAGTGTCAGACCATAGAGGGAGAACTGATCAGGCTGTCCAGCTGGGATTTACCGGTGCTCAGTTGCCAGGGTGGAAGTCTGGAACTTCTTTTTTCCAAATATTTTTTGGTAGAAAAGAGAAATCAAAGGGCTCATTGTAGGTGTAACTCTACCTCCTGCTCTAGTGTAGGCTAATTCAGGTTGTTCAGAGTAAGACTGGACTATAAAACAGTGGTTGGATTGGGAGTTTATTGCAGGACACATTTGAGAGTCTGTGTGTAGTCTGAGATTAGAGGGTCCTATAGGCGCTGTGAAGTGAAGAAAACGTCACAGGGCCAGTCGGAGAACTGGCGCTGGTCACCCTGGGCAACAGCATGGGACACTGCATGGGCCTGCGGATTGGGTACAGTATGTCCTCTAAAAAGTCTTCCAGGAGCTCTCTCTATGTATCTATCTTTATCTCACTGGCTAGTTAACAATGCTTTTTTTTTAATTGATTTGTTATTTTTTCTCTTTAAAAAAAAGCTATTATTTGCTTCTTTTCAATAACAACATGTTGTGTTGTTGCACACAGGGTGCAGGAGCAGGAGAACAAGAAGCGGCAGCTGTGTGAGGAGCTGGAGCAGCTAAAGACTCCACAGGACAGCAGAGAGGCCTCATGCCAGACACCAGCTCCAGAAGAAGAGGTCAGATAAATGAAGGGAGAGAGAGAGTTGGCCGGATGATGTTGTTAAGCCTATAAGTGCTACAACTTAATTCTACTGTCACCTTTACTGTCTAAATATCCACTGGCACGACAGTCAACATTAGATTTGGATTATGTGTCATTTTAATCATTTCCATGCATATGGCTTTGTATGTATTAACATGAATTTTCCACAATAGAATAGCACTGGTTGGTGTGTGCTTTGAGAACAGTGACAGAGCTCATACTGTATTTAGACAGATGGAGTATCTGCTAGAGGAGAGCCGAGTGCGAGTTGGCGGCTGAAGTGGACATGTGCACCCACCCGCACGCGCGCACACACACACACACACACACACACACACACACACACACACACACACACACACACACACACACACACACACACACACACACACACACACACACACACACACACAGAATCAGATGCAACCACACACCTACGCACTACTCCTCACACAAAATGCACTGACGCACTTTCAAACATTCTCATTAAAGCACAGTTGTTTTTACTGCATACTAGGTTGTTGCAAACCAGGTTGTTGTTGTTTAAGTACAAATAATTTTCTCATTTTCAAATTTTCATGGATTTGTTCATCAAGAAAATGGACACATCTTAAAAACCTTTGACATTTAGTGTTTCTGAATTTGTCAGTCTTTCACTTTTATTTTGGTGACAGATTTGTTTGAGTGGCTGTGATGCTTGTACAGCTATAATGACTGTCACTGCTGAGGCTTTCTACTTAATTTTCCGACCCTTAACCACATTACCGCCAGTCCACCACTGGGGTTTTGCCACAGTGGGATTCGTAAATTAAAGCTTTAGGTTTTTTGTCCATCTCACCTTTTGAGTTAATTTTTTCGGGTCTTGTCTTTCTGTGTCTTTCCCTTCTTTTTTTTTTCTTCTAGACTGGAGATGACTTGGACTGGGATGAGGAGTTCGCCCTCCAAGACTTCCTTAAGAATGAGCTAGCAGAAAGGAATTGCCGAGGTCAGGACGGGCGACCTGAAGCAGATAAAGTAACGGAGCGAGGAGAAGAGGACGGAGAGGAGAAGTGGATGGTGGTAGATACAACAGGAGAGGGAGAAGTGAGAGACACATCCACTCCTCTGTCAACCCTGTCTGGGAAGGCACAGCCTGAACAAGGTGCAGTAGGAGATGGTCAAGGTGAGCGGAGACATGAACATGGATTTCACCACCAGGCAACATCTCAACACTTATTGTTGCTCTGTGTATGTACAGTACCAGTCAAATATTTGGACACACTTTTTCTTATACAAGTGAATAGGAAAGTGTGTCCAAACTTGTTACTGGCACTGTAACTATGTTAAAGTCTCAGAAAATATACACAATCATTTCTATTTAGAATATATTGAGATTTATTCATAGACAACTGCTGAATAGTAATAATAATGGTGCTATACTTCCATGTAGCTATTCTATTTTACATTTGCTATTTATAATGTTTTGATTTGGCTTTCAACAGATTAAATGTTCTGCATCATCTCAGGAGCTGTTAAAACCCAACCAGGGCTAACTGGAACTTTTTTTGAAGCCGGCTAAATATAGTTAAATATTATTTTAGCCACATTCTGACCCATGTTCACCCTGTTCCTAACTCTGGATCCAACTCTGTAGGATTAGTAAATGTAAGCCTAATGCACCAAGAATGTGAGCTAATACATCTTGTGTCTTCTTAGCATCCTCTTAGACAAGGATATAAATTGAAAGGTTATTTAAACAAAACACTTTTGTACATTGATAAAAGTTACAACTTAGACTCACAGGTTTTGTTAAATTAGCAAACATCAATTTTAATACACAGCAAACATCATTAGGTGTTAATGCTTAAATTGAACATGATTGCCTTTGGCTTTTTTTATACCTAATGTTGGCACTGTGCCATCAGTAGGGAGAGAAAATGTACTGCCAGGAGCAATATTTTAGTTTTTGTAGTCTCTCTCACTCAAGTGCCAGCTGTGAAGCTTAAAGGCGCAGGCCAACTAGTTAAAGACTTAGAGTTCACACACACCTCCAGCTGGTGCATCAGCTTGCAGGTGTCTCACAAAGAGCTTCACAGGATAAACTGTTATAGGTGAACTCAGACTTACTGACTCCATTATTGTTGAGTGTTGATTTGTGACTGAGAGAGACATTGGATTATCCCCAAGTAATCCATGGGAGTCACAGGACACTCAGCCAACCTTGAAGCATCAACACAGTACACACACACTCAGTGTAAGGATACACACACTTGCACTCAATGTAAGGATACACACACTCTGAAGGCCCTTGGAAGTAGACCCCTGCCTTCTATGGTTGTTGTGGCCCTGGGCTTCTAAAGGTTGGGTGTGTGTGTGTGTGTGTGAAAAAGAGTGTGTGTCTACACAGTGTGCGAAATCCTCTCTTCCTCAAGATCCTTCTATGGCCAGGTGTAAGACCGGTCTGAGGCCATGAAGTGAGCTCAGTAATCCCCCATTCCTCTGCCTGCATGAGCGGCTGGCAGGCAGAGAGACAGAAAATGAGAGCGTGAATGTGGTCATTAATGCCACCTTAGCCATGCATGGTATTTTAACCCCTGCGCCACTGCTCAGCTCAGTGCCTCACATAATAAAAAAAGACAGTCTGACCTTTTATGGTAAAAGGTGGGGTTTCTTTTTTTTGACCGCTATTAACCCCTGGATGAATTGGACAAGGATTTAGGTATTTAATGAACTGCTCCTTTGTTTTTGCCCTTAGTGTCACCCTCTTATTTCCTCATTTTATTGCATCCCAAATTAATATTAGTTTTCTCTTCTTATTCCACTCTGCCTGTCACACAGACTCTACAGCCTGCACTGAGTCAGAGCCAGAGGTGACCTGTCAGCCTTTGCAGGTAAATTGAATTCTGAAGTACTGTGCAAAGTCTCATTTTGTGCCTCGATGTGACTTTGTATTATTGTTTTGCTCTGTGTTTTCCTTCATATTTCAATATTTTCAATATAGCACAAAAGTTATCCTAAAAATGTGCAAAAATGCTCCATAACTCTCCTGTTGCTAACATTATGTAACTGTTTATCATGGTGCCTGGCTCAAGATCACTGCAAATGGTTTTTTTTTCTTTGCCTTACTATCCTGTTCATACAAGATAATAACTTGTGTGAACAAGATAACGTATCACCTTTCAGGACTTCTGTGGAAAATAAACATTCGATAAAGACGTCACCACTTGGTTGGGGATATGTAGGTTTTAATACTCTCCACAAAAAACAACTACCAACAACCGACAGTAGATGATTGTGGTGTTGTTGTACTGAGCAGCTGCCATGTGTAACTACAGGAAGCATGACAGTACAAGAAAAGAGATCTGATACTCAGCTTACCTTCCTTGTCATAATACAGTTTGCTTAATGATACATTTGGCATGCAGCTTTGTTGTTTTAGGTATATAACTATACACTTCCTGTGCAGTGGTGGCAAGGAAGTAGGAATTTGTGCAGTTTGTACCCTTTTTGTTTTCTCTTGATGAATATAATCTTAAAAGAACTCATGTTAGGCAGTTTTATTGAAGACAGATGAAGTTCAAATTTAAAATTGCAGACAAATACTCAGAGTTGCAGATGCTTCACATTTCACTATTGTATAAAAATGATCTTGAAACTTGCAGGAGATGAACAGTTTATCCCAGTGAACATTTAGTTTTCCTTACATTTTGTCACTTAGATCATCATTGTAGGGTAAAGCAGACAGGAGTTTCTGCAAACTCATTTCACTACTGCGTTCAAGGATGCTCTGACATCTTAAACTTCAAAGTGTGCTGCTTGTTAAAAAATTCCAGCAACATAGCATATAAATAGAAGTATTTTCGGCAGCAGAGATCAAAATCTCAGATATGAGAATGTGCTTGAATGTACCATCGACTTGCAGTGCTTTAAAAATGTCCTTGTCATTGTGATTACATTACTCAAGTCTGAACTCTTGACTGAATAAATCTTTCTGCTTGTGTAATGAACTGGAAGCAATGACTGACTGGAAGTCTAGACAATGTACACTATCTCTGGTGTAATAGATGGGCACAGATATGCAAAACTGCTGCATTGTTCTCTTAAAAATGACCTGAATATGAATTTGTTTTACTGCGTCACTACTTACATTATACACATGTTGCTGTCTCTCCCTCTCTTGTTTATTTCTGCACTCTCTTTATCTCTTTCTTTCTCTCTCTCATTGCCATTTGCCTACCAAATAGTTCTTCACACATCATTATTCACAGGCTCTGCTCACAGAGGCAGCAGTCTGGCAGCTTGTGCTGAAGCTTTGCACTGCCTTATATAGAATGACAGTGGTAAAACTTTGAGGTTCCTCTGAGGTCAAAGGACTGCCTGTTCATGACATAAGAAGAAATAACACACCATCATCTGAAGATAAATATATTTACTGCACACAAAATACACTTTACATAGCTATAATTTCAATGTCTGGTTACACATTCTGATCTTGGATGTTTCTACTAGCTGCAGTCCTCAGTGTTTAATTAATTTAATGACTCTGAGCTTTATGAAACTAAATTAAACACTCCACCATTGATGCAGTCAGTATGAAAGTGGTGTTTGCTTTTGAATTCCTATGAAGATGACAGTAATTGAAGGTCTTTCCAGCAATCCATCTTTGAGGGGCAGATGCTTTGTGCTGTCTGTCAGCTGTTAGATTTTTGTTGGCCGCTCATGCACCGTCCTCTCATCTGAGATTTGTTTCTATTGACTGATTGTGTGCCTGCTGTTTGCTACATGGTTAATGTGTGTTGCTTATTTGATCTTTTCACCCCTCTCCCTTTTTTTTAATTTTTTTTTTAATATTTATCATTTCGTGTCTGTGTGTATGTGTTTCAGGAAGAGGCAGCGGTACCATTGAGCGCCCACTCACAAGCTGTCAGCATTAGACACCCAGAGGCGGATGCTCTCCCTGATCCGTCCCACTCAGAGAACTACAGTAAGACCTTCGCCTCCCTCTCTCTCTCTTTAATTCACACTCTATGCGGCTAACTCTATCTTTGTGTTTCACTTTCTTCTACCCTTACTGTCAGCTAGTTGCTCTGCGGTGTGTTTTACGACTTAACCAAAGAGTGAGTCATTTCCTGACTCACTTGGTATGTTTGCTGTTTGTTAAGAGAAGAGAATACTTTCCTGAACTTCGCAAGATGAAGGTCAAACTCTGCTAAATACCACAGTATGAAAACTGCTTTTATTGTGTTGGTTTTTGGTAATTGAGAATTGCATAACTGCTTGTAAAATGTTGTGCCTGTGAGCTCTGCATTACTTGTAATATTACACAGAATATTAAAACAGACTGTATCAGCTGGATAATTAATGTGTTTTGAAGAGATTTTATCTGATGTCAAAATTATGTTAGTCAAATTTGGCTCATATTCTCTGGGTTTGTGAAGGTGGAAATGTAGGAATTGCAGCAGCTGATAAACACAACAGTGTTGTAACCCTGGAATGCATGAAGATGATTTATTTTGCTCTTGTCTAACCAGATGCATATCAACGTGAGGTTACACAGTCTCAGTCTGATGGTCCAGCCAAAGATCTCACAGTCACACCTGGTAACAGTCCTCCCACAGCAACCAAGATGATTCCTCCTGACAGCACATCACCCAGACCAGATGAGATCGTTACCCAGAGTGAGAGGTGAATGAAGGAATTAATATTGTATTTGAAATACTGGGTACATAATCAGAGTGTTAGACTGCTCCTGCATTTCCTAGGGGAACGTTCATGTCAGAGAAGCTCATAGAAATACTTGAAATGCTAATATATTTTATAACTGCCGCTGCTCTATTTTTTTTTTAGCCCCTTGCGTCACTGTCTGACATGTGTTCATGTTTTTGTAATGCTACCACTAGGGAGGGGCAATATCTCTAATTCTCATAATAGTAGCTTAAATCATACATTTCATAAGTTAATCACAGGTAAAGACTGTTAATCGTGATTTTAAGCATGTTAAAAGATAGACAATAGGCTTATAAAACAAAAGTATTATCTCTTCTTTTGTACTTGGAGAGTGGTAACAGATCACTAATGACCATATGACAGACAAAACAGGGTTTTCTAAAAGAAAGATTGGAATTGCATTGAGCAAAAAAATAAATGCCCACCACATATAAAAATTGCTGAAATAATTGATGTACATAAGACAATGATCATCCACCATGCCAAGCTGCAAAGTAGTTTTCTCTATTTCTGTATTCTTGATAAGTTAATTCTCTCCAGGATAATTAAACAGCCCACTTTTTCCACTGACACACCTTTGATGTTGGTGTTTGAACTGGCAAATCCTACCTAGAGAGCACAAAACAGGAGCTTCCATAGTCAGGAAACTGACCTTACCACACATCCTCAGCCAGCATCCTGACTCATTTTCCTACAGAATAGAAACCATCCCTTTTTTAAATTTGAAGTTTTAGAGGTCTTATCACTGCCTATGTAGTCACAGCTGATGTCACCATTATACTGAGTTTTGTCATTTCCCTATGACTTGAGTCACATTTGCTAATCAAATGGTTGTTTTTACCTCACTGTGGGAGGAGTGTGCAGGCTAATTATGATCTGTGCAGCCATGCTTTGCATAGCCACAGTCCACCTACAAAGAGGCTCAGGCTGTTCCTCATCGCTCTCTGTTTCATATGATTAGAGTTGTGTCTCCTTAGATAAAACAAGAGTGTATCTAATGTATAAGTAAAGAATGAGAAAAAGGATAGTGCTTTACATATGACCTTCACTTTTCACCTGTGGTCAGCATCCAGCCAACCACTGAAGACCACAGGCAAGAAGAGAAAGACGGAGATGCTGACTTGAGCACAGCCGATATGAGTCGCACTAAGGTCAGTAGCATACGGGAAGTGTTTTAATGCACAAGGGAATACAACTTCCTCTATTCTCTTCAGCACACATACACCCCTGCTTCCCCTTCCTCTTTTTCATCCCTCTCTTTGCTTTTCTCTTTCATGTCATGTGTGTATTTCTAAGTGACAGGACATGTGTTTTGAAGAAAAAGGTTGTGATGTTAACTGGTGCAGATCCTCAGCTAAAGATGAAATGGGGAAATGTAATAGGACTTGATCTAATCATTTGGATCTGCTTGTGTTAATTAATTGATCAGATGTTTTGTCAATTGAATGTTTAAAAAGTGACGTGAAAAACGACCACCACAATTCCCCAGAAAGCAAATTTCGAATTTGCAAATTGCTAAATAACTTCTGTAGTTTGATTAACACTCCAAACAACCAAACATACTCAGTTTAGAAATATCAAACTGAGAGAACTTTGCATTTGAGAAGCTGAAACCAGCAAATGTTATGTTTTTTTTTTTGTTTGATAAACTTTGATTGTCAAAATTATTGTCAATTTGTCAAAAAAGAGGACAGAAATGCTCCAAACATCTGGACACACTGGACCTTTACTGCATTTTCCTTCTGTCTGGAATGAGTTAATTAGTGTTTTTTTTCTATATGGTCTACAGGTAAGTCTATATTATAAGGCTGCTCCTCAGTATCTGGTTTAAATAGGTTTGTGGTGTTTTCAGGTTAGAGCTGAGGCTGTTGAAAGGTTTCACTACCTCACCTATGTTGCGATGCTGTTTCAGTGAGGCAGGCTTCTCGTCCCACTAAGGGATTGATCAGCTTTTCCATTTACTCTCATACTTGCTTGTGGCATGCTGGGCCACCCTGTGGAGAGTCTGAGGGAAGCCTAGGGAGACAGGCTCTCATGCTGTCAGTCAACAAAATGCTCCTTTACACTCAGAAGCCTCGTTGAGGAGGGTTGTCAGCCAAATAAAATTGTTTGTGATGATCTAGAAGCTTCCCCTGGCTTTAATCTACTAACTATGATAAGGAGTCAAGTTCAATATAAACAGAATAATTTGGATATATTCAAATAGACTCTGACTTATACCTTTACTTATAAATGGTACATAATGGTAGTTATGTTCAGGGTAGACAGTGTAGACAAAAATCTAATACCTCTGTTACCTTTTTAATATTGATATTTGTGTTAATGCAGTAAAAATGTAAACTCATGTTAGTATTAAAAAGGATTTATGTTCCCATGTTTGAAGATCTTCAAGTTAGTTGTGTCACATTATCATTTTACTTGCCTTACATTGAGTATTGTTTATTTGGTTTCTGTCAGTTATTTTATGGCAAATACCACATTTTTTGCCTTGGGTTATTTTTCAGACATAAAAATAAAAGTTGAATTATTGAGAAGAAAAGTTTGACATAAAAATAAATAAATAAAATATCATTGAGGATTGGATTGGATGATTTTAAACATTTAGAATCTAAGCTCCCAGCAAGTATACTTAACCAAATGGAAATGTAATGTATTAGATTTAAATCTGACACTAGCTAGCAATGCTGGTAATGGCTGGAAGCTAACTGATGAGCACACAGATTTGTTTTGATTCACAGTCGTTTTAGATAAAAAATGACATTGACGTCTCTGCAACTATTGCATTCACTGACACTGTAAGGCTCTTTGTTTTGAGTAGTGTCAAATCGGATATTATGTACACCCATTACACAATATCCTATTGCATTCCTCTCAGCACTCACCTTGTTACATTGTGTGTGTGTGTGTGTGTGTGTGACTGTGTACGCACACAGTCCGCCTCCACTACTAAGCACTGTGCCAGTGTTACCGTGTTCTCTGAGCACCCTTCTCACCAACACACACACACACACCCCATGCTGTAGGGCTCTCCATGTAGCTCTGCATTACATAAGAAATCAGTCCAATCTTTCCCTTCCTCACTCTGTAGAGCTTAGATAGCATTTCACTGCCATGGGACAGGTACGCTCCATTAATGTTTGTTTGGAGGAGTCTTTTAATTATTGACCTGTAACGTAGGACAGAAAAATGTGCTACAATGCCACCTGTCTTTTCCTCACCCCCTCCCATCCCTCTCTCAACTGTTGTCCATTTCAGAGCCTGAGCCGGGACCAGTCGCTAGACAGATCAGCAGCGGAGGACAGGTGAGTGAATCACTGTCAACTGTTAGCTTGGAAAACCATATGAACAGGATTTTCACACAGATTTATGATCCAACATTTTAGCTGCAATAATTTTCTCAAGATTTTAGTGATATCTGCTGAGAGAGATGTTTTCCCTGCATCAAAACCATCAGCTGTGTGTTTTCTGTTACTGACATTAAGGTCTTGTGCAAATGATTAAGACTTTTGTGTCAAGTTCACAGTGTGCATGCGTTTTTCAGCACGAGCCTGCTACCTGTGTTGGTGGAAGAGGAGGAGAGTGTGCAGGACAGTGCAGCTGACGCTCCAGCAGTAGTGGACAGCATGGCAGGTGGGAAGAAAACTCAATCTTTATGTATGAGGAAGGGGGAGAGAGAGAAATGGAGAATATTTCCAAGTTGACTGTTTGTTTATGCCTTCTTACATCTACGTATGTGTTAGTTTATCCACCCACACATCTTCTTTTCTTCTAGGGACAGACCAGCTCACCAGCAGCGGAGCGACTACTTTCTCTGACAGCAGCTCTCCTCAGTCAGGATCATCAGTCATACATGCCAACCAATCAGGCAAGGGCAGCGTGACCTCTGACCCCAGCCAATTGGAGGATAGTGCGTCAGCAGCCAAAACGGATACCCTCCCCCAACATGGCAAAAAAAAAAAGGAACTGGTAAGACCTGCCCTACTCCCACTTTCCTCCAAACTGGGTGTTGGATGGGTAGTCACACATATTAATTTTCAGCTGTAATTGGGGGGGGGGGGCATTATAAAATGCATAAAAGATTGGTTTAAAATGCTTACAGGTGAGCCTTGGCTCAGTTTAATATTTTTTTAAACTTATGATCTAGATAAGTTGTTTCCTCTTTGTTAACTTATTTTTCATTCTTGTTTAAACTTGGCTTTATATAAAAAAAACATCAGGATCATGACGAATGGGAACGATGCCATTGTGATTAAATCAGTGATGAGTTTGTGCCACTGGTATATTCAATCAACATGACATTACGACCTGAAGAGAAATGCTGTTTTTCCAGCTATGTGAGTGCGTGTGTGTATGAGAGAGTGTGAGAAAGGGAGAGGACTAGAGAGAGAGAGAGAGAGAGAGAGAGAGAGAGCGCATACTTTCTTTTTTAACTCCACTCAGGAACAGATCATTCAGAATCACGAGCCAGCTACACTGCCGGCTGCTTTGAATCCTCACAATTCACCTTCATTATGCGAAGGCGTTTGAAGGAGATGGGAAAGTAAGGAGGGAGTGAGAATAAAAGCAGAGCAACATGGATGTTGAGGGGAATGTGAAAGAGGAGGGTTCAGAGGTAAAAGGAGAGCAGGACGGTGAGACTGAGCAGAGAGAGGCAGTAATGTTTGTCCGTACCCTGCAGGAGCTGTCAGACAGCATGGAGGCCATTGAGCAGCCCAAGGTTCAGGAGGACCAAAGTGAGACCAGCATGACCACTGAGAAGGAATGTATGTGTTATTTTCATTCTTCTTTCATTCATTCTTTTTGATACCAAATTAAACTCCACCTCAGTTATAAGTTTCAATGATGATTGCACTATTTTGGTCAGGTATTTCTTCTGCCTTGATAAACCTGCTCATTATTTCCCTCTGTAGCTGAGACATCAGTCCCTGACACCAGTGAAACCGTGAAAGAAGACAAGAACAGGTAATACAGACAGCGATCACAGTAGCACAACTCAACACTTCAATCCATATTAGTCTGCATGTGAGTAGGCGTGTCTAATCTGTCTCTGTCTGTTCTCAGCAGCCTGTCGCCGAATGACAAGGAGATTGAGGTATGTATGCCATTACATCTTAAAGCTGTGATTCATTATCATTAGTCATGTAAGCAGTTGGTGTATTAAGGACAGTCTTTAGGTCTTCATGTTGCAACACTTTCTGATTAGGTATGTTTTGTTGTTAGATTTACTTTAAAATCTTCATTTGAAGACTGATCAGATATGTACATCACTATTTTAAGCTTGCCCTACAGTGTACCCATTCAGTGTTAATGCTTCCCTTTTGTTATTGTAAACTGATCTGATTTTCTTTATCTGAGGGTTATTTACAGGAAGATGAGGTGTTTCATAACCTTCCTGTCAGTACAATAATGCTGACACTGATAAGAGAGAGCTCTTGTTGTAATCAAACAAGGAAATGTTAGAGATGGTCATCATGTCTACAGTTGGCAGGATAAAATGCCCCACACAGTGTGTAGCAATCAACATTTTTTTTAAAGAATGAGTCAAGCGTCTTTTTCTTGTTTGCAGACGGAGTTCCAGCGTCTGGCGTTGGGCTTCAAATGTGACATGTTCACACTGGAGAAGAGACTGCGCCTGGAGGAGAGGTCACGTAACCTGGCTGAGGAGAACGTCCGCAGGGAAGTGTCCAGCTGCCAGGGCCTACTGCAGGTGTGTGTGTGTGTGTGTGTGTGTGTGTGTGTGTGTGTGTGTGTGTGTGTGTGAGTGAGAGAGAGTGTGTTCAAGTTTCATCCACCTGTCACACTAGACTGCTATTGAATCTAAATAAAAAATCAAAAGATATGATACACTGTTAGTGTTGTGAAGACACTGTGGCTGATATTAATGGACAGATATAGACTGCTTGAAATGACCACTGTCTTTAGCGATATATTATTATTAGCTGCTGTAAATAAATGTGCTGAGAGCTGCATCTACACTGAATCAAATGTAAAAGAGAGAATGGAAGATCTTTTTTTCATATTCTGTAGCCTACTGTTTGGTATGTAGTAGATTGTCAACAATGTCTTCCATCAATGAGAATGACTGACTTTACCAATTACATTAACAGGTGTCAGTTAGTAATTTTGAGTGGGAAATCCTCTTCAAAAGTGTTCCTCTGCCATGTTTATAAATTGTATATTTCTTAATGTCTCTCTATCTTTGTCTTCATCATTTTCCCCTCTCCTCTCAGGCTCTGACTCCTCTGTGTGAGGACGATAACCAGTCCATGGAGATCATCCAGCGGCTCCAGAAGAATCTGGATATTCTCACCCAGTCCATGACCCGAGTGTCCAGCCGCTCTGAGATGCTAGGAGCCATTCATCAGGTGGGCTTGTGTTGTCAACATTGGTTTCTGTTGTTTTGTGGCGCGACTGCTGTATCAGTTGAGGTCTGTTTTCACTGCCACATGATTTTGTTCATTTTGATTGCGATGATTCAATGGAGTCTTGTGAATGTTAGGAGAGTCGTATTGGTAAGGCTGTGGAGGTGATGATACAGCACGTGGAGAACCTTAGGAGGATGTACACCAAGGAGCACGCTGAACTACTGGAGCTGCGAGAGGCACTAATGCAGAACGAGAGGTCGTTTGGATCACAAACCGAAAGAGGTTTGACTTTTGGTACATGGACATATGTGTGTGTATGTCTACAAAGGTGCAACACAAAATATGACTTTTTAGACTGATGCTACAATGCTTAAATTCAACAGTTTCTGTGTTAATAAGTATACAACACTCAACGTTTCTTCTGGGTTTTTGTCTAAAACCAGACATTTGAAATTTAAATGGTTGCCACTTCTTTAAGGCAAGATGTCTCATAAAAGCTGTCCTATGGCAAGACAGAAATACATTTTTTTAAATCACAAAATATTATAGTAGTTTAATTAATTAAATGTGCAAAGAATTTACAATATATTAGTTACACTGACATGGCCAACACTGGCTTAATATACTGACAAACGCCTATGATGACTATGATCACATGGGTGTATTTTTAAAACACTACAATACTCAGTAACATGCATTACACGCACAAAGCACAATACAAAACTAATCTGACCTTCTTTTCAGATGACTTCCGTGGCAAGAAGCCATCAACATCACAGTACTACAAGGTGAGCTGCAGCTTGGTTACATATCTTCTCATCGTTGTCCATTATTCAGGACTGATGTTGACTTGATGTGTTAAAAATGTCCAAGTTTGTTAATTAGGTGATTCTGATTTCGCTTTTTCCCTCAAATCCCCCAACAGTCATCAACTAGGCGGGTCAGCATAGCAGGAATACCCCGTGCTGGTGGAGGCAACATGCACTTTGACATGGTGAGGATGACACTGCAGGCATTTTGCTTTATCATCATAGCATAGACAACACTTGTGCAATATAGTGTAAAATATTGCGGAACAAACCTGTCAGATCATGTATACCCAGACAGCAGCCAGTCTTCCACAGTGGCCTAAACATATAAAATGTAGCACATAATTTGGATAATTTTGGGGCCTTTAAAACACCCATTGATCTGTTCCACATTACCAGACAAGCACACATTTAAAAAAAATACTTTAAAAGTGAAGTTAAAGATGTTTTATGTCAGAGTATGATGGCAAATGGATCCTGGTTGAAAATGTTTGCAGCTATACTGTAACCACTTAACGCACGCTGTTCCTCCTACGGGACGGGACGGAAGTTAGGAGGTAGCCACACATTCTTCTGAATGTTTTAAACACCAACCCTTAAACATATATATTCATGCCGTACATTGTTGGAAAGCTTAGATTCTCCTGATTCATTCAAGACCACTCACGACTTATATGGTTGCTCACAGCCGTAATAGTATTAGCGATTAGCTCGGCTAGCCCCTGAGCTAAGTAAGAAAAGCTATAATGCCTACATACCTTCAAAGTCTTCCCTTTATCCACAACGATCATCTTATGACTCAGGACTTTCTGTACAGCTCGCCAAGTATCCATTCTTGTGAAATATGAAATCCGTTTCCATAAAACCGAAATATTTTCCTCAATATGTCCATGTATTTAGTCCAACACGTAACGTAATAACACAAATAACAAACCATATGCGGTCCGTTTACGTCATTTCCTGACCTGCACGTCCATCTCAGAGTACACGTGACTAGATGTTTACGACCGTGAGCTCCTCCTGCTTCTGACGACACCACACACAAGCCAATCGGTGTTTAGGATTAGGCAGTACATGTCTCCAAAGCCAATGAGGACATGTGACCGACAACAATGACGACATGGCTTTGATTGACTGCTGTTCTAGCCTATGGAAATATTCGGTGAAATGAAGTTGATAACCTTTTAGCCAATAGTCTGAGGTTTCCAACGGTGTATGACACTAAGCTATCATGTTTGGCTGTCCATAAACAAACTCCAAGCGTAACCGGCGTGCGCCCTGTGCGTAAAAGAGTTGAACCATATATCATTACGCACACGGCATTTTGGTACACGGTTGGTTCTTCTTCGACTTAACATATGACTTATAGCAAAATAAACAGATAGATAGATAGATATGGCCAAACAAAAAATATATGGTTATATGTAATAATAATAATAATAATAATAATATTAATAATAATAATAATAATATGGCGTCAGCTTTCATTAGAGACCAAGATTTTGATTGTAGGCAAAGGGGATGTGACGTTATAGGTGTTTGATTGTGGTTATACAGCTTTGGTAACCAAGTGTCCATTTGGAGTCTCCAAAAAGGACCTGAGGAAAACGCATGGACATACCTGTTGAAAAATAATTCTGAAAAATTCATCTTTTGGTCTTTTGACTCCAAATTTGGACTGCATGAAGCCAAGACATGTGGCTGTGGCCTCATTGTGTCTATATTCTGCTGAGAGGTCCCTGAATGTCTGTACACATGTCATTGTAAAGGCAAACCTATGGGCGAGTAAACAACCCCATCATTGTAACCTCTGCCACTCTTTGTCAGTAAGTCACAGAATCACACAGACACTTTTACAAGAATCCTGAGAGTGTTTCCTTTCCAATGATACCAGACACATCTCTGAGTCTCTAACTATGTGGGATCTGTGCTGCTCACAACTTGGGCATGTCGTTTAGGCTAACAGCATAAAAAACAGGGGCGTGTGTTAAGTGGTTAAGTTACACCAAGGAGCATTTTTTGGTTCCGTGATTATGATTCAAATCAAAGTTTTAATTTTCCAACACAGCCCAAAACACAAGACGGTTCAGAAGCTGAGACAGAAAGACTGACCAGGCGATCTCCATGGTAGGTATTTGTGCATGTGTGTATGTATACTGTGTGTGTGTGCGTGTGTATACAGTATGTGTGTGCTATAACCTGGATAATATATCAAGTGTAGCTAGCCAAGACCATTTCTGAAAGGGTGTGTGTTTAAAATAAAAAGCAGGTGCGCCATTTAAATGACTCTAATGTTAAAACACACCAGAGTCGTTTTCTTTTTGGGTTTGAATCTGTTGACTGTGGCTGTTTTTCTTAAGCCACAGAGATTTACTATACCATGACATGAGGGTTGTTTTTGTTGTTATGCTTGTATGTGATAACGGTGGTTTTCAGGAATGTGGCAGGGAAGAGCACAGCGCGCCCTCCACTAAAGCGCTTTGTTAGCTCTGCGGCCTGGGTTGACACAGAAGAGCCCTCTCTCATGATGAAGGGGTAAGAATTGCCAAGGACAAGGGGACTGCGTCGCACAAGTCCTTTCACTGTGGACCCAGATGCATAAAGATGGCAGCTTTCTGGTGTGGCATCATCATTATCTATCCCACACTGCACTTGCTATTGACTTGAGAATACTTAGTATCTTTACCCTTATAATCACACTCAAATCAAAATCTCTTCAAATCATGTTTTTTAAATAATAATAAAATGATCCACTGCAGTTTTCAGCTTCCAAAGGAGCTTGAATTTAAACATCTGTCCTTGCTAAAAGAATAGGATGCCCCGACAAAGATATGGATTGGGTGTAGAGAAAAGAAAGATAGAAACTCAGAATAGCAGTGAACATTAAAAAGCAGGGATGATGACTTCAAACCACTTGGCAGCCATCATTCATGTGTCTGGTCGCATGGGGGAAGTGTTTAATCAGAAGCCTTCATTTTGACATTTTTGACTTCCAGCACGTCCCCCCCCCCCCCCATTCTCTTTGTTTTTATCAAATTTAGAGTAAGACATGGTGTGGACTATTATTTTGGTACCATATAGCTTTCAAATGTTTGGAAATAAGATTAGAATTGGCTCTATTTGACAAACTAAGCCAAAGTGGAATCATCGATGATCTGAATCAAGCACATGTGAAAGTTTGTTCAATTGTTTTGTGTGTTCATGGTATAATACTGGAGCATGGAATTTGCACTGCGGGGCTTGCATTGTTAAATCATTGTCTTTTTTGTAAAGCAGATGATTTTACATCAGTGAATATTTAAGGGTGTACGTGTCAGCATCTGCCTGCTTGGTTTGGCCGCATATGCATGAAATGTGCATGTGTGCATGTGCACACACTGAATCTCTGTGGTTATACAGCCATACTTGTATATGAATGTGCAAGTGAACAGTGTGTTTGTGAATGCCTGACCCACGCGTGCCCACAGGACAGCCAGCGACAACACTGACTTCCAGTCGGAGGACGAGCAGAAGGAGGAGCCGGTGGCAGAGAGGAGGAGGTCCAGTCTCAGTGAGCTGGGCAGCAAACTCACCTCCCTCATTCTGCCCTTCAAGACGTTAGTCCAACCAAATACCCACCACTAGCCTACTGCAGCATCTCTTTCTGCTGGCAAAGCTAAGAGGCTAGCTGAATTGTGGAAGAGTTCATAATTTAGTCATACAGAGGTTCCAGTTTCTATCTTTGACTCCATATTTGTCCCATGTTAAAAGTAATTTCTGTGGTGTTTTTGAGCCACATTTCACAGAAAACACTGAGTCCAATACTGTGACGTGTTAACATCCACTTCAGTCCTATGATTTTGCCTGTATACTGTATATTGGCTATATATAGGCAAAATCATTTCTCTGTTGTAGCACGTAGTAAATCACACAGTGTGGATGTTTTAAGATGAGATCATCACTTATGTGTTGATCATGGTCCCCTGTTGAAAAAGTTGTGACCACATGGAACCTCCTAAGTGATGGAACTTTCATGATAAGGGTCTGTTCTGGACTAGCTTCTTTGCTCCAGGGGCTCATATTAACAGCGTTTCTACTCAGGGCAAAAATTAACCATTTTCTTCAGCTGTTAACTGACTTGAGATCAGTGTATGACAGTCAGTCTGGGGCTTGCAATCTTGCAAATTTCCTGTGATTTGTCCACAAGAGAAAACACCATGACAGTTGATTGGAGAAAACGGTCTTATCATGGCTTATTAGCACAGGAGATGATGACATCTCTTTTCATTAGGTAATAATAGCAATTTTGCCACAAAAAAAATCACATGAAACTTTGCAAATTGCATCACTCACTATTTGAGAAAAGATGCTGCAAAATCAAGCATGTTTTTAACTCAACAATCACAAAAAACTCTGCAATGTGTAAATGACTTTGGAAGCCTCATGATTTGTGTTTCATGCATGGATCTCAAGTTCAGATTTGCATCGTGCACAGCATCTAACCAAGCCATCTACAGAGGGTGCTGTCTTCTATCATTTACTAACATGTTCAGCCACCTTAACAATTGTATGTGCTACTACACTTGACTGTTTTCTTTATTTTTGTGGGGCAACTGAGTATTTTCTGCAAGCAGCTCATGTGTTTTTCTGAACTGTCCTTTCCTCTTTTCCTCCCTCGTCATGGCCCAGGAGTCAGGATGAGCTCTTTGTAATGCTGTAAGTGTGCAGGGAGGAGAGTGTCCAAAGTGGGAAATGCTTACAGATTCAATATCTGTCCAAAAACAATAAATGCATGCAAAAGGCCTGTATTTATCAAGTAGGGGTGCCAATCCAAGGCCACTTCCAAGCTTGCAGTGACTCTCATAATGGCCGTGAAGTGATTTTAAGCGGCACTCCTACTGTTGACAGATTCCAGGCCAAAATCGTCCGCTGCTTTTGCCTAACCATGCACTAATTGCTCAAATCTACCTCCATGCCAACCACTCTTAACTGTGCTGCTGAGAGCTTTTTGATTATGCTGATGAAGATAATGTGAATGCTTTTTGCATCTTTGACACTTTGAGATAGGTGATGAAAACTGTAGATTGAACCAAGCTGCAGCTAATTCACTGCCTGCCATCCATTAGTTACCACAAATGACCTACAGCTTGTACATGGAAGTGTTATGTTTTTCATGGCACTGGCTGTGATGACCCTCTCCCATCACAACACGTCATTTTTGGTAACTTATTCACTGTCTTGCTTTAACTGATACAATGTTACATGTTTTTTTCGATGTCAACCATCCCCGTTGCCTAATTTTTTAACCATGCTGTTGTCTAAGGTTTTTTTCTCTAACCCCCTCCAGTCCAAGCCCCTCATCAAGCCCAACATCTACAGAACCAGGAATGGCACATTCTCTGTCCCATAGCCTAACCTCCTCCCGGGCGGCGGCAGCAGCAGCAGTAGCTAGAGGCAGCAGGGGGGTCTGGCTTTGGTTGGCCATGGTGGTGGTGCTAGCAGGTACACTCAGTTTCTTAGTGATAGTGGTTTTAAGATAAATGTTTAATTCTTTGTCATTATTTATGTTATAGATAACAGAAAGTAGTTAAAGCCTATTCAAATTAGCATTTTCAAATTTAAATAATGTCTCAGGCAGTTTGCATGTGCACTTCCAATACAGGAGTTCAGTATTTTAAAGTTTTGAACTCACATTTTGTTTTGGCTTGATTCTTCATTTCAATGTCTTTTATAAACTTAAAATGATTTCCTTAAGGTGTCACACACCAATTCTGTGATGTTAATGGGTTTCCCAGTAACACAGCAGAATATAGATGTTTCCCCATAATGAAACAATGGATAGTGAGTTCCATTCTGTGCACTAAAATATTCATGGTTCTCCTCCCGCAGGTCTCCTGGCACTGCTGGCCAGCCTGGTAATGCAGCCAGCAGTAGACGCAGCCCCAGTGGGGACTGGGGACTCCTGGATGACCATGCAGCAGCTGCTGTGGCCCTATACAGGGCTCAGACACAATGGACAGCCCCCCGTCTAACCTCTGACGTCTGGGGCGGATGGTGCTATACCCATAAGCCCTCTACAAAGATTACCTGTGCTTTGGGTGGTGATGAAGAACAGTGTACCACTCCTGAGCCGTGGCTGTTGGGATATTTACTGGTGCCTGAAGATTACTAGACAGACTCTTATTGATAGCACAGTCCAGTCCACAGGGGATAGTTAACCCTGTGGACGATTTTATGTGTCACATCACGTTTGCTAAATTAGTTAGTCTGTGTGTGTGTGTGTGTGTATGCATGTGTCTGTGTTTAAAAGCAGCAGCAGATAAAGGAGGTGGCAACCAATACCTTTTATGGTGGGCTGCTCAATATTATGATGCAGTTTTCCTATCAGTGCTACTGGCAACTGTCCACTTGGACCCAACACAATCTGTAAAATCCAGTTTGATCAGTTGTCAGAGCTGCCACACTGTTGTCCAATCATGACGCAACTTCATCAGGATGATAGCACTGATCCACAAAGTTTGAATGCAGTTTTCCATTGACAAACATCATGGACGATGGCTTTTTAAACACATTTCATGCACTTGAAGATACAGGAGGACAGCCAGCCTTTTTAATGGAGTTTTCCATTCATGTCCTTAATGGTTAGATAGGACATTTTATAACTTTTAAGTCTATAAACACTGGTAATAAAAATGAATTTTAAGTGTTTTAAGTGTTTTTGAAATCTATATTTATGAGTGTGTTAGTTTTGAGTGGGGAAATGTGAATATCTTTATTTTTAAGTTATAATTCTACTTTAACACCAAAGGCTTTTTTATTTTCCTTTTTTTGAGTTCTTGCTGTGGTTGTCACCGTTTTCAACTTCATACACTTTTGTATGTTCCAAAAAAGATGCTTGAAACTTTGCATAAATAAAGTAGCCAATTCTACAATAGAAGGTGTGATTTTATGTCCAAATATACGTTTCAAATTCAGGAGTTTACACAGGTTTATGAGTACATAAGTGGTCTGGCGGCACAGAGCAGACTTTGAACTGTGTCAACAAAGAGATAGTTAGACTCTCTGGTCCTAGCTATGCCATCAGTGCTCATGTTGTCCTGCAGCATGTGGATAAAGGTGGAGTGAAACTCACTGCCTGGATTATGGTCTGGTGAGAAAGCCTCACTCTTCTCTGTGATCTCCAGCATCTGACTCCTCTGGGCACCTAGCAGGTAGAGACTCCACGAGCCCTTAGGCACAGGGGTGGGGCCAAGGTTCTCACACACCTGACAGAGGAGAGGACACGGGGGAAAAAAAACAATTCAATTTGGTGGTTTGGATTGGGTTGGATGGTTTTGTCAACAATGACAGAAACTCCACTATCAACCAGGTGCTCATGCTTGAGTGCGACGAAACTTCCCTCTTCCTCATTCTTGCCCTGTCTTTAAAGTGTCTACTAAATGTATTTTTTTGTTATGTTAAGGTATTCACCCAGCTGAGACAGTCAACTGGGTGCAGTGCAGAATTTTTATTTTGATAACCCCTGAGTCAGGTGTCAGTGTGGCAGCGCAGAAGTGTTTGGAATGAACCTTTGCATGTGGCTCAACACAAACAGCTGTCCACACCCTCCTGAGGCCAACAGAGGTATGTATCAATAAGGAGGTGTACTAGCCATTTTACATTAGAAGGAAAAAGGGGTAAAATGCTACATTAAATAAACTGTTATATCTTCTGTATGTGTGAGAGAGAATACCTGCATGACCAAATGCTCCGCTCCACATTTAGAATTCCACTTGCTCCACGAGAAAGCACAGGCAGAGGCGAAGAGGGCCATCTGTTCGTAGGCAGCGTGTTCTGTAAGTGGGTCCTGAAGAGGAGAGAAACCACACAGTACATCCTGTAATGCTGTTTAAAATGCATGAACTGTAAACAACTGACATAGACCTAACAGTCTACAGCCTCACTAGCAGTTCGGTGAGGCTCTGCTTAGACCATGTTTAATGTCGACACAATGACAATTTAACATGCTAACGATTAGCAAGTGTGATTTGGAAATGGCTAAAGCATACCTTTTCTATGAATCTGAATCTTACTTTTCTTTGTGCAGAGCCATTAAAATATGATATAAATGTTGAGTAATATGAATTGAAGCATAAATACCAATGTGGTCATATGTCACCAACCTGACCAATGTTCTCATAAATGATGCTTAGAGGGAAATAGATTTTATCTTCCACTTCCAGTATGTTTTGCACAGACATGTGAGTAAATGATTCAAAACAGGTTTGTCCATCCAACACAACATGGAAAACCAAATTAGACCAAACTTAGCTTGTCTGCCTTCTATTCTACAAGCCTACAGGTAGGAGATGCAGACCTTGCTGCAGCTGCTGACGTATTTGTCAGTGTGCTCGTTCACAAAGATGTTGATCCCTGCGTTGAGCATCGCTCTCTGCAGAGCGGAGCCACTCATCCACCTCCCTACGAGGTGAGCGAGGCCAACCTCTCGCTCTGTCTGCAACATGCACTGGTTACCCTGTTTGTAAAATAGACACAGGTACAAATTATAACAGTCAGGCTACATCTACTGATTTATCCTTGTGTTTTTGTTTCGTGTGTTTTACCTGGATGGTGATGCTGAGGTCGATCAGCGCTCCGTTGATGGTGAAAAGAGCTGAGTCTTGGCCCAGTGGCCGGAGCTCCCAGCTTTGAAAAGGAAAGTTGGCGTATGTTTCCTGCATCAGCACAAAGGCCTGGAAGGAGTCCATCTTGAAGGAAATCTTTGCTTCTGCCTCCTCATAAGAGACGTCAGTGATGCCGTCCATCCTCCACTGCTTCACTGGATGAAAGAGAGAATTTCAAATGAATGCTTTCTAGGTGCCTTTCAAATCTATTTCAAAACCTGATCTGTCATTTCCAGTTAATGTATGTTGAACACAAGATTTTTCAGCATGTGTTGCAGTGTGTGTACCTGCAGCATCCCAGCGAGCCACTTGGGGAGCCTCCAAGAAGACAACCGATTCGGGCAGCGTCACAGAGACCCCAACAGGAGGGCAGATGAGGACCTCATTGTCATCTAAGTTGGACTTTTCCATGGGGTAGTGGAAAAACTGCAGCCCTGTGTCCAACAACTAGAAAAACACAAGCGTGGTGGTTTGGTGGAGAAAAACAGAACAGTAAGGTTAACTTTAGTGGTGATCTGCTGGGCCTTGGTGTAAGCAGCAAACATTGAAGCTCTCCTCCATTTACCTGTCTAATTTCCCAGCCATTGATGTGATGAGCTTGTGGTGGGAGGTGGAACACTTCGTAGTAGAAGACCCCACCCAGAGGCGTGTACTGCATCATATCCACCACCTTGAAACGCTCACTACAGTCTGTCAGGGACAGCTGCTCTGAGAGAGCAGTCAAGTCCCCCTCTGCTGCAGGGAGAGAGAAACACAACCATCAAAGGTTTTATCCATCTTTACTCTTGACAGCATTCTTTGGAGAGTGTGCAAGAGTCTAAATCAACATTAGACAATATCAACATTATTTTGTTAACATTTGCAAGTTTCAAGCAGGCCGTCTTACCACCGAGCGCCTCTATATGTGTCTGTATCTGGCTGCCTCTGCCCTCTGCAGGCGGGGCGCTGTTTCCTGACTGTTGACTGGCAGCACTCTGTGAAATAAATGCATAAGTATAAAAACATTAAATGTAGCCAGCCTAGTAACTAATTATTTCCTCTTACCTTCCTCCCGGTCCCTTCAAACCCTTCCTCTTCTGCTTTTTGCTGCTGTGTGGTGTTATCATCTTTCACCTCCCCCTCGACATTTGTCTCCTCCAGCTCAGGTGCAACTATATCTGCCTCCTCGCCCCCTGCAAGAGACCTGAGACCAAACAAACAAGGTTATTATCATTATTGCCACCATAACTATAAAAGTAGCTGTATTATTAGCAGTAGTAAAGAGACCTGTAGCTTGGTGTGTTTATTCTCAGGTGAGCCATCCTTGCCAGCAAAGACAGGTGATCATAGCGTGTGTGGAAGTTCCGTACAGCAATGCTGCTCACAGCCAGCTGCTTGGGAAGCTCAAAGCCCATGCCGACCCCCTCAAAGGTTAAACCTTTAAACCTGGATGGGTGAGAAGTGTCACACCATTTGCTACAGTTTGTGCACATCAGGTAAGTGCTTGCATCCCCAACCCATCAGCAGTAACAGCTGCAGATCTCAGCTGCCCTCCCCACCCCACCTCTACTCCAAAAACACACACAGTCAGTACACAACCTTGGATTCTTCTTGAGGTTGGCCCAGATACACAGTGTAACGTTGTCGTCTCTGACCACAGTCTGCATATTGCCTGTCTCAGTGTCAATGTTGGCGCTGGCTCTCTGTGACACAAAAAACCATCACACAAAGTGTGAGTACATGTCCCCTTAAACAAATACTAAAAGGCACATAACAATGAATCATGTTTAATTGTGAGGTATATTTCTTATAGCAACAAAGTGCTCCACAAACTGTGAGAGCAATGATCGTACCTTAAGGATCTCCTCAGTGGTGAGGAGGTGTTTAGAGTGGATTAGCTCCTGCAAATTTATGAGAGCCTCCTGGTACTTCTGGCCCTCTTGATGATCTGTAACATCTCTGAGCAGACCCTCCAGCTCCTCCATCAGCTAGAAGGGACAACATTTATGTTGTATAACTAGAATATATTTCTTGGAATTAGATTATGATTTATTCCGATTATCAAAGAACTGAAAGGATATGTCACACTATATAAAGTAATCTGATAAAGTTGAAGTCATTCACACATACAGCAGACATACAGTACAGACCTGTAGAGCGAGGTTACATTGCTTGAGCACGACTGTGATGTTGACGTCTGGGTCATCTCTCCACAGGCTGATATATGTGTTAATATCCTGCTCTACTGCCGGGTCTGGTGTTCCATCACATTGCATGTACCTCTCCCACTGGACACAAACAACATACTGAGTGTTATCATCTATTATTAATGAATCTCTGCTTATCCTGCACTATATACAGGACCAAAAAGTTCTTTGTTGTATCAATCTAATAGCCTTGTTGTTCCATGCTGGTGTCTTGAGTGTGGACTAAACAACTGATAGATATTCCTTTTTTTCTTCCTCTAACCAATTAACCCAGACTGACAGAAACACACACCTTGGCTTTCTCCACAGCATCAGCTTTCCATTTGGTCACTGCAGTATGATTCTCCTCCAGCAGATGGCGTAGTTCATCCAGCTCATCTGCTCTGCGCTCCCTGTCCTGTCAGCAAGACACCCATGAACACTATAAATGAAGTTTCCCCATACTCAAAGCAGTACTTGTTTTCTATCTCCACTATTCAAAGAAAAAGCAACATAAGATAAGTAACATAAGTGGTACATAGATAGTGAAAATGGTTTACAAGCTATTTTAATTCCACGTACCTTTAACTCAAGCCTTTGCAGCTCCTGCTCCTTTCGCTCTCTTGCCAACCTTTCCTGTTCTTCTCTCGCTGCCTGTAGCCGGGCCTCCTCTATAAGGGAAAAGTACATATGATTTTCAACACTTTCATCCTTTCATATACTATTGTTTGCTACACTACACTTGCATATACTAATAGGACATATTAAGATAAGTTAAAGTAGAAATGTGTTTTTCTTCTTATTTCTATAGTAAGATGCTTAAAATCCAATTTTAAGGGGTGAATCTTCAAGCAGGATTTGTGACATCACAAATAGTTTGGGAGACAAACGTGGCCCAATATTCAACATACACAAGTGTGATGTGGAAACTTGAAACTTCCAGTGCACATACACTGAGAATGGACTTTACAGTGGATTAGGAGAAATTGTGTATCCAGCAGATAAACGTTAGAAATGAAAAATATTTGCATTTTCATTGATTCTGGGACTTTTTATGAGGTAGAGGAAGTTGATACAAATTTTAGGTTTTAATAAGATAATTTGTACTTTTTTGTGGAAAAAACATATGAGATACAAATTATTATTCAAAGTGTTTCATATGCATCTTAAAAAATATCTGGAGGGGATCTTTAAGATGAATAAAGACACAACTCAGTCTTGGATTACCTTCCTCTTGCAGTCTTCTCTCCTCCTCCTCTTGCTGCTGCTTCGCCTTCTGAGCTTTGTTCAGCTTACGTCCCTTTTTAGGTGAGTTGAGTTAAAAACATTATAAATCAGTGTTTCACATGGACAGGTCACTGGGCATGGGTGCACTGCTTAGGAGAAGATGGATACATTGTGCTCTTTTGTGTTAGAAAAAATGAACCTATAGTAGAGGGTGGGTGGTATATTCTGTGCCTGGCTGCATATCTTAACGTGGTTATTATAAGAACACTGAGAGAATGTGCTGGCTGCCTTTTGCTCATACCTTTTTCTTGGGCGGCTTTCATTCATAGGAGAAAACACAGAGAGAAAGTTACAGAAGGTTTAAATGTACACGAATTAAAGACACAAGGGAAGAAAGAAATAGCCAGAAAATAGAAGAAAGAGCATTAAACTAAAACTTCTTCCTGCTAACTTGACAGCTATTATGGTAAATAGCAGTAACGTCGTTGTATTCTCCATTTAAGTTAACGCTATTAGCTTCTTTTTTTGCAGTACTTTCTTTTTAAACTATTTAAACTTAGCGTTAAAACTGCCTTTAAAACACTTCGAGTATGATAAGGTTTAACGCCAAACAGAGGTCGTTTATTAGTAAAAGAAATGATAAAAACTCACCATGCTGAAAAAGAAAAAAAACTCTCCAGCGTCTAAGTCACCATAGAAACGTTCACGCATGCGTACCTGACTGTTTTTATTTGCGACGTAAAGAAACGACATACGGCTGTATGTGTAACCAGGAGCTGCCAGCTGTAGACGAAGAAAGGACGAAGTGGCAAAGGAGACCTGTCTTCTTTCTCGTCCCGTTTGAGTGACTCCACCTAACAAAGCTACACATGTAATATTATTAAGTACCGCTTAATAGTGTTGTTGGGCTAGTGTATGATAAGTGAAGTGTATGTTAAATGCTGCTAGTTATGTAGCTAAAGCTAATTATTATGTACTACTTTCTCCTAGTGTCTTTTCAGAAGTGAGCGGTGACACTGTTTTCTGACATGGCCAACCCTTTACGGGGTGAGGTTATCAAGCTTTATAAAAATGTAAGTGAATTTGTCAATAACACTACGACTACTGATACAACATATGCTACCTCATTAGGTAGGGGAGAACGGATTCGGTAGTCACAAACTGGAAATTGTTTACTTATCTGACTGCTCTGTTTTACATCTGGTGGATACTGGACCTTGTTTTCATCCCTAACAAAACCCTAGGTCATTTTGCTATCTTAAAAGAAAGAAATGACTCGATATATCACACCATTTATGGCATATATTTATTCATAAAACAATTGTCTAAAAGCCTAGAAGAGAAATTGGATATTTACATTTTCACATGAAAAACACTAAATGTCCTCTTATCTCAATGTCAAGTGATTTACTATAAAAATAAAAAATAAATTGGAAGTAACATCTCACCCACATTCTGAAACTTTCAGTACCAAAACTTCAGTACCAAGATCTAATGAGTGTGACAACCAACAACGTACTCCCCTATACTTGCAATCTAATGCAACCTTATACAACAGCTCTGTCATAAATTTTACATTTATGAAGCTTAGGCTATACATTTTCAGTTTTTGTTGACATTGTCAGAATTCTACATTACGTTTATTATTGAGGTCATTGTGGGTGATGGTAGTATACTGGGGTGTATTATATTGAATGCTGTTCCTAATATTTTGTCAACAAAGTATTAGGATCACTTTTCAATATAACGCATGGCCTGTGAGTGAATATATACACACATGGTACAGCTGTGCCCTGTGCTGGAAGTGGTTTAAAATGTGTTTCCCTTTTCCCCAAAGCTGCTGTATCTTGGCCGTGAGTACCCGAAGGGATCAGCTTATTTCAGAGATCGCCTGAAGTCCGCCTTCATGAAGAATAAAGATGTAACAGATCCTGACAAGATCAAAATGCTTGTGGCTCGTGGAGACTTTGTCATCAAGGAACTGGAGGCTCTTTATTTCCTCAGAAAATACAGAGCGATGAAGAAGAGGTACTATGAACCTGAAAAATAATTACGCACTTAGACTGCTCCAAAATGTTTTTATTAAGGGAAAATCATTTTTTTGGGACAGGGAGTCAAAGTGCAGTCCAAAACAGTGTCGGACATAGTAATCAGATTATGCAACAGTGTTTAATTTTCACACATTACAGCCTCACAAGGAGAAAAGACTAGCATCTGTAAGGAGTGCCAAAAAAATTGTTTGTTAAAGAATGCACTTTGTATTTTTGTACACAAGTTGTATCTTGGTGCAGGTGTTTTAAATATTTAAAACTCTGTGTGTTAATATCATGGGGTTTTCTTCAGAACAGTTAGGCCCAGTTTGGCTCTCTGGCACATTGTTGGTCCAGCCAGACACAGCATTTCTTCAGGTCAATTAATTTAATGAACCATTTTGAAATGAGTGCTCAGATCATGTAAGTCATCAGAGTTCAGTTAGTACAGATGTCCACCGAGGGTGTGATAAACTGCTGAAGCCTGTACTTTATATGAGACTGACTGAATCAAATTGTACAATGAAATGTCAGAGCTGTGGGATGTATTGTATAATGTATATATTTGTAAATACATGGTCACATTTCTTGAGTGAATGTAAAGGGCTATGTATCAATGCACTATGTCCAGTGTAAGAATAAATACAATAAAATCACAACAACGGTTTTTCATTTATTTTACTTCTTTACTGGCAGCGCTGTATGAACCTGTTGCATAAATATATTTATTATAATTCTGTATTGAACTAACTATGGTCATTTAATCTGTTACCATCATGATTTTATTTTCTTCTAATTGAAAGTACTTAGAGTGTTGTACTTGTAATGACAACCTAGTATGTTCAGTTTGACAGCAACAGTCTCATATCTTGGTCAATTTCAAGGTTTTAAATGCATTTTCTGATTTCATGGCTTTATGAATAGAAAAGAACTGCAAACACTGCTAAACATCATAAAACCACATGCTAATCTCAAACCAAAATACAAAGCTGTACTCATCTAATATTTGTTGGTGATGGCCATCATGCAACTATGTAACCACCACAGTCACATCTGACTAATCACACTTTTCTCAACAGACCAGAGATATTTTCAACTAGTGAATTTCTCTGTTAGTGAATAATAATAAATAAATAATGTTCAAATTGAAACTACAGTGTGACATAAAGTATTCAACTTCCATTCTAAGTCAGGTGGATGAAAATGCATTTTATTTCAAATTAAAAAAAAAAAAAAAAAAAGTTACCTTGTTGAAAGAGGTTGTTCTTGTTTAACCCTCCTGTTGTCCTCGAGTCAAGCAAGGAAGGGAGGAAAAAGAAAGGAGGGAGGAAGGAGGAAGGAAGGGAGGATGAAGGAAGAAAAGGAGGGAGGAAGAAGGAAGGAAATGGGGAAGGAAGGGAGGAAGAAGGAAGGAAAGGAGGGAGGAAGGAGGAAAAAAAGGAAAGGAAAGAAGCAAGGAAAGGAGGAAGGAAAGGAAGGAAGGACGGAGGAAAGAAGGTAGGAGGGAGGGAGGAAACGAGGAAGGACAGAGGAAGGAAGGAACGAACGAACGAACAGTAAAAACAGACGGGGTGGACGACACGAAGGTTAAAGAAAACATTCATCATGTTGGACCAGAAAACAAAATGACTTGTCAGGAAGAGGTTATTCTTGCATTTGGACTTTAAGGCTGTCTACTGTAACTTCACCTCAGCTAGATAGACCAGCACTAGGATGGCTGACAAAAGCTGGCAGTAAAGGACCAGTAGACAAATAGAGCTTCTTTGGCTTTATTGAGTTTTGCTGGCCCTTTGTTGACCTAGGTGTAGTAGACATCAGTGCCAGCAGACACTACAGCGTCATGCTACCAGATAGTCTCCTGATTTTTGGCATCAGACCAAAAACTTCTGAGTGTTTCCACATCTAGCTCTCACTCGACAGTGTAGAGCCGTAAAACCACCTTGAAACCTTTCATCTTTTAAATATGTTTATGTTCTTGTTTCAGCATTCCACACAGGTACATGATGTGAAACGGTAGATCATGTTCTCCCAGTCACACAATGTCAAACACACTAGATACTTATTATCTAGAATGTAACACTGTGTTAAGTTTTAAAGAAGAGCACATTTTTAGGAAATATCTAATATAATATAAGGTAAATGTCAGAACTGGAATTTGTGTTTAATTTTTCATTTACAGGTAGGAGAAATCCAGCATTGTCCAGCAGTTAAAAGTCTTTTTTTTTAAAGCAGAGAAAAAAAAGTGACAGAAAAGGAGTAGAATTTATAGGTTGTTAAACATTTTTATGGAAAAACACATCAGACAATTATCATGTAAAGCTGAATGTTTTATATGCCTTAAAACATTCTGGAAAAGATCTTAAAATCCCTCCATGAAATGTCTTGTATTAGACTAAGATTAATATGATTCCTCATTTCATTTGTAATAAGAACACATGATAAAATACATCTTGGAAATTGTATGACTCATCATGATACAGGTTGATGGTCTACCTGCTGGGCATTGCTGCCTGATGCACCTCCTCCGGTGCCTTTCATGCAGGTGTGCTCCTAAGAACACTTCTGAGGGCCTAAGTGGGTCATCAGCTGGGGACCACCAGTCATGGATGTTTCGCTCCTTTAACCCCAGTACATCTCCTGGTGGCGGAGCAATGGCAGGGATCTCTCCCTGCCACCCCCTGCTGATGCTCTAGGTGTTGTTTGGCCCCCAACTCCTATGCTTCCTCCTTAGATTTCACATGCGAACCTTGCTTTTTGTTAAGTCCAGTGCAGTATTACAGAAAGCAAGATCTATGTTGTTAACATACTCTTTGTCCTTTGTCAGGTCAAGCCTTCCTGTTGGTCTCGTGACCTAAAGAAGGAACAGCACAAAGCAGAAGTTAGCAGTTGTTGTAGGTCTATAGCTTTTCATATTGCTTTGCTACTGCAGCACTTACTCTGTCCTTGAAGAACTTGAATAGATGATAGAAAGTCGTGTCTTCTTTCATCAATGTAAACCTCGCTTCCGCCCTCATCTTCAAGCCTCCTTAACACAAAAACACCATCAACAATGACATCTGATATCTTACCCAATGTATTTTATCCAGAATAAGTGATAGCCATGCAAGTATCTGATTTCAGTGCAAATGAGGCTAACAGAATGTATTTATTTACCTGTTAACAAGCTGACTATCATTCCCACACTGATAGCTGTTACTACTCCAATGAGACTCAAGTAAAGATAGGAAGGAGTGAGCCAGTTATCTTCCAGCAGAGGCCTGTTGGTGAGAGAAAATACTGCATATTGGTTCATTTTCATTTAAGCATGTTCTGTTCTCTCCAGTAGAGATTTAGATAAGCAACAGAGATTTATAATGTAATGGAAAGTAATCTGTAAAATTAGAGTTTTGGCATGTGAATCTGATTACAGCATAGACATAGAAAATGTCTTGAAAATCGATCTAATAGTTATTGAGATGTTTCAGGCTGGCCAGAATCACTATTGGATAGATTGTCATGAATTGTTTTGCAGACCCACAGGATTAATTGTGATAGCCTCAGATGTCTCGATGGTTCTCCATTTCATGGCTGATGTGTACCATTTTAGTTAAACATTACCCTTATTTCTTCTGGGAATGCTAAATACTGCCAGCAGACCGGCAGAACTGATTATCCTATCTGATTTTACACTGAACTACTCTCTTGCTCTAACAATAATTATATAATTAGATGATTTATTCATTCGTCACTGCCAGTTACACTCTTACTTGCCATCACCGATCTGTCCAGGGGATGTGGGAGTGGAACTGGGTTCTGTTGGTAGAGCAGTGGACGTCCAGTTGAGGCTGTTTGTAGTGGTGAAGTTACAACCCTCAGTGGTCAGGGGCAGAGGTCTGGTCATCGAAGGAGGGGGAGGGGATATCACAGCTACAAGGCCTACACTCATGGACACAACTAACCCTGACACAAGACCTGACAAACCTCCCTAAAGAAAAAAACGGCACGTAAAATAATTTACTGCACAAGACATAAGGCAGAACAGATACTACAAAAGCTACTTACTTTTGAATTGGCAAATGGACAGAGGATACCCAATGTGAACAGGCCAAGTAAAGGACCCCCAATGAGCCCACCGATACTCGCAGATGTCTGTTTAAGGAGACACACATCTACAGCTCTGCCTCAAAAACACAATATGAAGATGGTCACCTCACCACCTGTCCTATGTTTTGTTTTTCCATAAATTTTGATCCTTGTGTATTAAAAGATCTACTCTACCTGCATCATCCCTCCCATGACTGAGGACAGTCCAGCCATGCAGATACATAAAATCCCATAAAAGAAACCTGCAAATAATATTGGATGAGAATTTTAATCCTGGACATTTTAGTTAGTAATTACAGCCACAGTCACATACTAATGTTACCATACAACTCATTATGTTAACATACAGGATACTGTTAATGAGGACACTCCACTTACTCAGTCCTTTAGAGAGCCTGAACAGTTGTCTCTCTGACATGTTAGTGTATGGTTTGATCAGATCCTCTAGAGTCACTGCAGCCATTGCGTTGATGCTGGAGGACACAGTGCTGCAGATGAAGAGGAAAGCAAAAAAACAAGAATAATCAGGAACAACAAAACGTGTATTATTCAGCGCTCCTTTAGAGTCCTGTATAAAGTATGATAGGTTGATATACAATGATGATCAAATCAATTACATTTAATATATTATCGATACACTGTATAAAGTATTTGAGAATTGAAGATTAGCCTTAACCTTAGAGAGCCGCTATATACTCCTGCAAAAAACAGTCCAGGTAAGCCAGGATAGTCTGTCAATATGTCCATCACTAAATATGGCATCAGCTGCAGAAGAGAAGTGACACTGGGTTAAAATACTTGATAAGAAGGATTGGAGTCTCACAATATGTTCTCATAAAAATCTGCCTTTAGAGTCGGTCGGTAAATGTATAGTATATAGACCATGTATATTGTTTTTTGGCTTTATTTGATGGAAATCAAATGGTGCCATTGCACATCAGTGCTCTAACATGTGCTGTGTATCATACTTGATCAGGTGTAGAAACCATTCCAGCTGTCCATGGGTCACAGTTTTTATATACTGAGTAGAGGCTCATTCCTGCAAACACTGAAGACACCAGGAAGGAACACAGACCTAACAGGCTGAGGTACACAGATCTGGAAATAGAAAGAGATGTATAACAAATAGTAAAATACATGCATATAAACACATTCAAGTATTACAAGATGATCAGTCTAACACAGTAGTCGTGAGATTGGACACTGAAAAAAGCTTTCAGTAGCAAAGATGGACCTATAAGTTGTTGACAACAATATCTAGTAATGAACAAACCAGTGGCTGAAGCAACTAGAAACTAAACTTCATTTACACACTCCAGGGTTGAATAAACAGCATCGCTTATAACTATATGCTGATGATGTAATCTTGTTTATCGCACAAAGCCTCTGGTGTTATTGCCCTTAATGTTGGAGCTGATAAACTTTATGAAGTCCATAATCATGGACTCTATTCTTGGCCAGACAAACCCCATCCCTTTGCTGCCTATTAGTTGAAGCATTCATTAGAATATGCATTTCACCACCTCAGAGTTATCTTTTTACATTACCCAAGATTTAGAGCATACTTTGAATACTGAACAAATGTACCATTATCCTTACTGGATAGGCTTGGTATTCTTAGGATGGATATGTATTGCAATCATGAATATAAAATTAAAGGGGCAAACAGCAGTAAACAGTATCAAACAGTAGCACACTGTCAAAAATATGTGCATTATACAGCTCTTAAAGTATGACTGTCATCTTGTGTGTGAACAGCACTGAACTTAACAGTGGAGAGGATGGCACACAACAAGGTCCTCCAGCAAGACTTGAACTGGTGATCTAATCGTGTCACTTAACAAATGCATACATTTGTGAAGCCATGTTTAGAATTTGAAAATGTACAAGGGAAGAAAAAAAACACAACTCCTGTTAAAAATCACTACACAGTATTACGAATTACTTGCTTAATCCTTTTTGAAAAGTTATTTTTCATTTAAAAGTTCAATAAAGTGTAAGATTGTTTATGGAGGCACCAAGGGAAATATCAACCCAGTGTGCAATTAATACTCCCTAGGAATATGTGACTCACACTCGCGCATGAGTGATGTTTTTGCAGGCGATGTATCTTTGAACCTGGGCTTGGTTGGTCCCATACGCACAGACCCAGCAAGATGTCCCTCCAATGATTATGGTCCATAAAGTGTGTCTCCTCAGGGGGTTTATATCAAAGCTGGTAAAACACAATAATAAGATGGTTATTGAAGTTCATAGTTGTCTGTTCAGAGTCAGTGTTTAAAAGTTGTTACTTGCCAGTCCCAAAAAATAACTCTTCCTCAAATCTGAGATGAAAGATTTGAACCAAATGTGTTATTAAACCCCAACCACTAAATATTCTGATTCTTTAACATACTCACTCCCAAAAGTTAAGTCTCCCTCCTTGTTGTGAATCTGAAATGATGGTGAGGACTCCTCCTTGTAAGACCACAGCCTTGATGATGACAGACAGGTAGCCTGCAAGCATTATCCCAATCTAGAACATAAAATAGGAAACCTGTTAGTTGCCACATCTACTCTGCTCTTGGATCTAATTCTACCAGTTTGTTGCATAAGTTACTTTTACATTGATTATTTATACTGTCTTATTCCAAAATATGACACAAACATGCTTGTGTTCTGGACTTTTTCTATTTCCTTTGACAATAGTGATAATTTATTTGTCTTTTTCTGTTGTGGTCTATGCTGCTGTGTAGAAAACTCTGGTGTACAGAATATTTAACATGAATATAGACATCTAACAAATAGAAATGAATAGAAATCTCATGCCTGCTTACTAAAAATTAACATCCCTATTGTGTTGTCATACTGCAGCAATAAGTCTTTGTGTAATCTACCTGGAACACATCAGTCCACACCACTGCCTTCAGTCCACCCTGTAACAAAAATGGGCCACAATCAGGTGCTGTAAACCTATTCATTCATGTACATGTATCCAAAGAAAATCTCTGTGACGTCAACCATCAATCAGCAGTGCTTAAGTGTGTTTTGTATTTATTTATATACTAACCAATGTGCAGTAAAAAGTACAGATGATGCCTGTTGAAATAATACCACTCCACAGGTCCATATCAGTAACTGGAGAGAGAGCAGTGTATCATTCAGTAGTCACTCAAAGATGCAAAACCAAGAAGGTGTAAGGGGTAATCATTGTATATTGGTGTGAAAAGAACATACCTTGACTTAAAGCAAGAGCTGGGCCATAAACAATGATTCCAGTATAGAGGATCTGAAAGGGAGAGAGAGAGAACAACATACATCATTATCCTTCAATGAAGTTTTTACCCAGTTTAATTATGTGTTAACTGACATCTTACTCACTGTCAGAATAATGAAGAGCACAGTTCCTAGCAGACGAGTTGCTCTGTTGAATCTCAGCTCCAGATACTTATAACAGAGGCATGACAATGACAGAAAATGGCTAAATAAAAGTCTGTTGGTATGTTAGTGTCAGTATTTGAATAATGGAAGCAGGCGCACATGGGCTTGCAGTGTGACATTTTAAAATGACTCTCTTACAGTGTTACTGAAGGTTAATGAAACATTTATCTATTGTATATAAAATCTGACTTCACACAGGCATGTCATGTAATGAGTAATCATATTGAATTTTCTGAAACATACTAATCAAAGGGCACCGTTCAAATCCAGACTCACCTCAAATGTGCTGGTGATGCCCAGTCTGCAGAAGACTGGGAGAAAGACCTCAGATGTGATCACCATTGTCAAAGCATAGGCAAGACCAAAAAATATAAAGATAGCTCCATAACGGTAAACCTAAAGATTAAAAACCTTTTGAATTAAATAAGTTTTCCATTAAATTGGCAAACACAAGGCAATCAAACATTGATCAGTTTTTAAATAATATCAGAGTAGGTGAAACACTGATATGAAGAGTACAATCTACACTTTGACACGTAAAGCAAGACAGTTCAGTGTATTGTCCTTAAGACCATATACTGTAGTTCTTCATTAAAACTATACAACCATTTAAGTGCATTTTTAAATTTTCTTGTATATTTAAATATTTCTGATTAATACGTTCAGCTAGTTGAGTTGTGTAAGTCTTTAGCCCTGATAGTGGGTAATATTTAATCAAGTCATACTTGGAACTGTAATTCAATGTTTTCATAGTCATTGTCCTGATGTGATACTGACCTCAATCATTTTTGAGCCAAATATTATGGATACATACAACACGTTACACAATATAACTGCAAATATTGAATCTCTTGTTCCTGTTAAGTGAGCATGACTTGTGGGATTTTATATGAAAATAGATATTTCTGTCTATTGACACCTCTACAGCTCTGACAAAAACAGGCACAACCTTGTAATATATCTGTCATAAAATTACTTTTCTGATTACTTTTTTGTATTTGAAATTCAATATAAAGCATTGTCTCTGGTATAACTTTACCTCTGCTGGGTTGGAGAGCACTGTGATAGATGACATGAAGCTGGCAGTCAGGGACATGGAGACAGGCAAGGCGGTCATTCTGCGGCCCCCAGTTAAGAAGTCCCTTGAGGTCCCTCGGCCCCTGTCCACCCAGGCAAAGTAGACCCCGACAGCGGCTGACACCAGCAGCATGAGAGCAATCACCAAATAGTCTGCTACCGCAAAGGAGCCAGCTACCTGAGAGTCCCCTGACATTTTGATTGAAGTCAGAGCAGAACTAGAAACAAAATTATTCAAAAAGTTATGCACAAACTAGTTCAAACTAAGATGTTCTTATATGGGAATCCTGATACATAATCTTCTCACTCAACACTGAACAGCAACAAAAAACAACCTACTTCTTATCTACCGTGTGTGTGTGTGTGTGTGTCGCATTCAGCAGGTAAATAAAAGGAACAGGGCATTGATTTACAGCTTGTGTAGTCTGCATCGTAGTATTCCAGAGAGGTAGAAGAAGTAAAGAGGCCCAGAGTAGTTACTGTTTTCCAGACACACACACACACACACACACACACACACACACACACACACACAGAGAGAGAGATTCAATAAACCAAGTGCTGAAATGTTGCTGCACTCACAGATCACAGGACAATGATACAATGGATTAAATCATCTGTGAAGACGATGGTAATATTAGTGTTCTCTGAAAACCACCCAACCCAAGCAGACAGCACAACAGTTATGATTGATTCATGTGACTGAGTGACAACAATCACACAGCACTGCTGAATGCAGGTTTCAAAATAAGAGTCACTAAGTGAGCGAGGCAACTTCACACACTGCACAAACCAACATATAATGTGAGAACTCAACTCCCAAACATAGGCCTTTAGCAGCATCACACTACAGTAATGCAAGACATGTTAAGCAAACAGCATATCTAATATATATCGTGGATGACCAGATAACATTATCTGGTCAATCATAACAGATACTGTTACTAAATGCACACACAGAATAATGGTTCTTACCATTACAGGTTCATCTTTCTTGCCTTTCTCTTTTCAAATTCAGAGATCAGGTACTAATCGTCAACCCCTTCACAAACTCAAACTCGAAACATCAGAGAGAGCACTGAAAATCTCCTTAATGCAACTTTATTCACGGGACTTTTTTTCTCTTTTTTTGACTTCCACACTGGTCTTTAGGTTATAGCCATACATATATAACCATACATAAGTGATCATTTCTCCCACACACCAAATGATACAAACTGACCACAGAGTATTGTGCCATGCTGACCAATCACCATTTTCCCAGCCGTCAAAATGAGAAATGAAACAGTCAATCATGAGACTTGATTTTCTTCCACGAAAGCAACAATAAAGATCAATATCAAGAGAGTGTGCCTATTTCTGTGAACAAAAACCAACAACACAAAAAAGAGTCTTTTTTTTTTCCATCACGGAGGGCCCCTTTCTGATCGTGGCCCCCTGGGCACTTGCCCAGATTGCCCCTATGGGAGATCCGAGCCATAGTCCCAGCCGTCAAGGGAAGGCAACGCACTAATGGCATGACATGGCTATATGTGATTACTCTTACCTTTATGACTTTGAAGATTCTCAGAAAAGCATAAACTACCACAGAAAGATCCCATTCAAAAAGTGTAAACTTCTCTCTAGAAATGCTAATGTTTTCAGCAAGTCATTATGGTTATAATCACTAAGCTCATGCACGCTACCAAGTGGTCATTTGGAAAATGATCGCTCAGTTAATATGATTTAAAGGCTTTTAAAAGACTTTGACAGGTCGGCCATTCTGAGGGTCTGCACAGAGCACAGCATATCACCACCTGACCTTGGTTGCCATAGGAGACAGCCAGCCTTATCTAGACACTTATTATCCAAACCAACCTCATTAGACAGAGATGAACTGCTCTGAAAGAGACTGGTCATGACCTACTGCTCCCAGGATAGAAAATAACCAGACACTGACCCAGGAATCACAAATATTTCCCTCACAGAGAGCAGATACTCATTTGTGCCAACACTGGAGACACCAAGAAGGCTGATGTACACAGATATTGAAATAGAATCACACACATTCAATACAATAAATGTCAAAATACATGTACACAAATGTGCTGGACATTGAAAATACTTTTAATAGTATACTCAATATAAAAAAACACAATATTACATTTTTAAAATGATCATGTAAACTTGAAAATGAAAATGTAAATATGAATGTGTATGCATATGTATAAATGCAATTATCCATTTCACATTTTCCTTTTCTTACACGCTTGTATGGACGTTCAGAATCAATATTTTATTATAGTGCTTTATTGTAGTGCTCATTTTCAAAGGGTTGTTTCAATCAGGGTTCATAGATATCCTCCCTATGTGTTTTGATGGGCCTATAATGTGATAGAGAACAAAAAATAAAATAAATCCACCCATGTATTATTTATACCTGTTTATGCAGTTACCAGTCTGTGACAGGGCTAATGCATATAGACAGGAAACCATTCACACTCACATTCATATATACAGGCAATTTAGATTTACCTGACCTGTTGTCTAAAGAGTTTGCCCAACAAGTTTTATTTAAAACAGTGACAGGTTTTAATAACTTATATATATACAGATAGCCATGCCATTCATTTTTGGTTCAGTTCCTTCATCAGCATTTCTTGAATTAGACCATAGGTTGATGGTGATGATTTCATTTTATAACAAACATTTGTTGTATTTCATGTGGGAATGCTTCTTTTTGTTAAGTCCAGCTCAACGTCACAGAAAGCACGATTCGTGTTGCCAAATTTCTTCTCTCTGTCCTCTGTCAGGTCAAGCTTCCCTGTTCGTCTCATGACCTCGAGAGAGAGAAGAGAAAACGACAGTAAGTCAGGAGCTGTTATCAGTCTATAGCTTTTGACATTGGCTCACTTCTGCGAAACTTACTTTCTCTTGGAAAAACTTGAATAGGTAATAGAGAGTTGTATCTTCTTTCATTAAGGTAAGCCTCGATTCCGCTCTCAGCTTCAAGCCTCCTGAAATTGTAATTTGCAAATATAAGAGAGCACATTCAAAATCTTCAAGTTAATCACAAACAGTACTATAATGATATCTGATGAGCTTTTTTCAGAAAAATGTCAATCTAACATACAGGTATCTAAAAATGATTACAACACAACACATGTAATTTACCTGTACACAGGCTGACTATCAGTCCCACACTGATAGCTATTATGGTTCCAATGGGACTGAAGTAAAGGTAGGACATTGAGTACCAGTTATCTGCCAGTGGATCCCTGGTGATGGGAGAAAATAGCACGTGTTCAGAGAATGTTGCATGAGAATTGAAATCTTGCACATACAGACAAAAGTGTGATAATAACAGTTCAATATTTCTCCCTATGAATGTTCTGTGCAATTTAAACTTTAGACAGGTTTATTCAAGATTATGCAGTAATGGGATATTTGTAATAGTGTGAACTTATAAGGCTACATCTATCTAACTTTTCTGTGCAAATGAAAGTCACCTGATAATTTATTGTCACTTGGATACCTTTCATTCCAACTGCATCTTCACTATTTACTAAAGATCTGACAATGTCCTTACGCTGCCATTTTGCATCTAATTTTGCATCCTTATAAATTCAAAATAACCTTGCAACATAATCAGTCTCAGCCAGTTCCACACTTACTTGCCACCACTGATCTGTGTAGGGGATGTGGTGAAGAGGCTTGGTTCTGCTGACAGAGGGGTGGAGGTCCAGTTGAAGTTGTTTGTAGTTGTGAAGTTACAACCCTGAGTGGTCAGAGGCAGTGGTCGGCTCATCTCAGGAGTGGGAGGGTATATTTGGGCTCCAATGCACACCCACAGAGAAACAGCCAATCCTGACAGAAGACCTGACAAAGCTCCCTAAAAGACATTTTAATCATTGGGAATGCTAAAGTAAAAAATTAGTTGATTGGTCAATTTGCTGACTAACAGAATGTATTAAATTATTATTGGTTTTAACAGTTTTTATAGCAAACACAATAAAAATTGGCTGTTTTGGTGCTGAGGTTTGCTTGCTTTTTCAATTTTATCCACAAAATTAATAATTGACCTTTTTTGTTGCTAAGCTAACAGAAACTAAAAGAAATTGCAACCATGTATATGATTCACTGTATACATTTATCAATATCTTTTACATTTTACTGGGTAATTTATATATCATTTAATAAAGATATAATGAGAATTAAGTGTTAAGAAAAACTGTTAACTGCAACCTTAAAATGAACAGCAGATCAAAGGAGGAGGAAAATTCATTAACTATGCTGGACTCATGACCTTATTTAATGTCAGCATGGGTAACAGCCATTACATGAAGCAAAAACTACAGTGAGATCAGTAGGGACTTACTTTAGAATTGGCAAATGGACAAAAGATACCCAATGCAAACATGCCAAGTAAAGGACCTCCAGTGACCCCAAAGATGCTGATGGCTGCCTGTGTAAGGAGACATATATCACTTACATTGCAGGATTCATTCCTATGATCTGTCAAATTGCAGTGGAAATTAAAATGTGATTATATCTAAATTAAAAAGATTTACAGGTAACAATTATATCTACCTCCACATTCAGAGATTGCTATGCCTCTACATTAACACATTCATTAACACACACTACCTGTAAGATCCCTCCCATGAGTGAGGCCAGTCCAGCCATCCCAATGCATAAAACTCCATATAAGAGACCTGCAAACAACAATGTGTCAGATAGTGACAAACAAACAACACATTATGCTCCTATAGGCCTACAGCACATACTGTATATGAGGACAATCCACTTACTCAGTCCTTTTGAGGTCCAGGACAGGTGCTTCTCAGACATCTTAGTGTATGGTTTGATCAGATCCTCTACAGTTACTGCAGCTAATGCATTGATGCTGGAGGACACTGTGCTGCAGTTGATATAACAACAGATTTGCACAAGTAATTCAAAGAATCATCAAATCATCATCAAATTTCTAACATAATAGCAACCAATACGGCTTTTTTTTCTTCTGTGAACACAATCAGATATACAAAATAACTTGAGTATAAACCTCAGAGATCCGCTATATGCTGCTGCAACAAACAGTCCAGGAAGGCCAGGAAAGTCTCCCAAGATGTCCATCACCAAATATGGCATCAGCTGCAGTGAGAGAGTGACAATAGACATGATCGGATTGGTTGTAGTCCTCCAGCATTATATGGTTATTGGTCTTCTTTCTAATGTCTCTGTGTTTTCTGTGTGAATTGTAAGCACAATGATCACAGTAACCCTCAGCTATGCTATGTAACTCTCCATTGTACCTGATCTGGAGCTGAAACTCTTTTAGCTGTCCATGGGTCACAGTTCTTATAGACTGAGTAGAGGCACATCCCTGCAAACACTGAAGACAGCAGGATGGCGCACAGACCTATCAGGTTGATGTACAGAGATCTGAATAAAGGAAAAACATCATGTAAACCAGATTTATATTAATGTGCACAATTACCAGAAATTTGGGTAATTAATATTTCTCAAGGTAAATGTGGAGATATTGTTATCCTGTTCTCTACTAGAGTGCTTTACTCCATGTTTGACTGACTGAGTAGTAGTGATTGTGAAGTTTGTCACTGATATTTATTTCAATGGGGATATAATATCAAAATAAAACTCACAGTCTGGCATGTTTGATGCTCTTGCAGGAGATGTATCTCTGAACCTGGGACTGGTTGATCCCATAGATACTGACCCAGACAAAGGTCCCTCCAATGGTTATGGTCCAAAAAGTGTGTCTCCTCAGAGGGTTCGTGTCAAAACTGATGAAACATAAAGAGAATTTGGTTTGAATTTCGGCAGTAACTTTACGTTAAATGTTGTTCAGTTGCTGCCAGGAATATCATGATTTTTCAGCCTCATACTTTGGAGGCTGGATGCTCTGACTGACACAACCAACAAATATATGTTGTCCTTAAAAGAACCTCACATAGGTGCCTACAGTAGCTGAGCGGTTAAAAAGCATAGCAAGCAAATTATGCAATCTTGAGAACTTGATGAACTTGTAACTTTTACAATTTTATTACCATGAAACCGTCTTTAAACAAAGAAGCATAAATACCAGAGTTAAAACAAATATTTGCAAAGCTACATGATCATTCAGGATTTATTGACAAGTCTTGACACTTCAACCTGAACCTTGAATTGTGTATATAAGGGCTGCAAACTATGTACTGAAAGTCTTAAATTTAGGCAAAAGAACTAGTTATAGTGCATCTTTCTCCTCTGCTACTATCTATTGAATGTTAGAGCCCTAGAAACTTAGTATCTTCACTCTTAATCATACTCACTCCCAAAGGTTGAGTCTCCCTCCTTGTTGTGAATCTAAAATGATGGGGGAGATTCCACCTTGTATAACCACAGACCTGATGATGACAGACAAGAAGCCTGCAAGCATAACACCAACCTACAGAGGAACATTGAAGATAGTTTTAATATGCATACACAATCTGGTTTGATCTTGGTACCAGTTCTAATTTGACCAGTCTGTTGCACTTAAACTATTGTAAATGGATAATAAACAATGCATTATTCTGAAATGTAAGGAGTTTGTTAGTAGGACTCTTGCTTCAGTGATGTACTTACTGTGTATGAAACACTGGTAAACCACCGGAAACCAAAACAAGTTATGACACATGTACAGTGATCCCTGACTTGGCCAATCATTTTGACCACAAGTCCCCTCCCAGATCTTAAAGTGAAGTACCACTAATTCCTCCCCAACCACCTGTTATGTGTTTGCTTTCAAACCTGGAGCCTACCTGAAACACATCTGTCCATACCACCGCCTTCAGACCACCCTGTAACAATGCAGACCACAAATAGATATCTATTATAAATTCAAATCAAGCAAACTTCAAGCATGCCAACCAATCACTAAGACTTGATATATTTAGGCTAAAAGCTGATAATTCCAAATAATTATTCTTCCATCAGTAGGAAAAGAAATGTGTCATTGCCATTGGAGAGATTGTCGGGGGCACTGTTTCCTAAAAAGCTTCCAAGTCATATAAAACCATTATCAATTTTGGGAAAAGGAAGGTTCTGTAAGATTATGGCTTCATTGATCTAGGTGCCAATTTACAGATTGGCAAAATACTTCAGGTTTATGCTTATTAAGTCCTAAATTACCACCACTGAAGTACTCACGCAATGTATCATATTTCCATTTTATTATATCTCATGTTTATTAATATTATCAAGTGGGTCTTATTTTCCATCTTTTACATGTTTTTACGCTCATTTTTTAAATGTGAATGTGATTTCTTTTGGTTGTAAAGCACTTTAAGCTGCATTTTTCTTGTATTACAGGTGCTATACAAATTTTATTACTATTATTTTCACCTTGACAATCCATAGGTATTCCAATTTGATTATGTGCATAGAAAAATGTTCTTACATACCATTGAGCAGTAAAAGGTACAGACCACGCCTGTTGAAATGACTGCACCCCACAGATCCATACCAGTTACTGGAATAAGAGGCAGGCACACTTCACTGAGCAAAACCGAGCAGCTTTAAGTGCCCTCATGTAGGAATGTTATATGAACCTGACCACTCTGCACTGAAAACAACATACCTTGGTTTAATGCAAGAGCTGGCGCATAAATGACAATTCCAGTGTAGAGGATCTGTAAGGGAGAAAGAGAAGATACAGACATATATGACAGTCAGATAAAGGGTTTATGGTTTGAGCCACAGTGGTCCAAACCTTGTCATTATGTGTTGACTGGCCTTTTACTCACTGTCTGAACAATGAAGAGCCCTGTTCCCAGCAGACGGGTTGCTCTATTGAATCGTAGCTCCAGATACTTAGCAGAGGCATGAAACAGAAAGAAAAAGACAAACAATGTAAGAGGTTACTATCAGAAATGTGATAAATTTGAGTCATATCAGGTCAGGGTAACATTTTGGCATGCGAGTCCAAGAAGTCATATCCATCCAACTATTATAAATTGCTTAACACAAAAGCAGCTACTCATTTGTATGGACTGTATTAGCCAAGTTTCAACACACCTCTTTTCTTTTTGGACCAGAGCCATGTTTATCTCAGAATACAACAAGAACGTGCTCTATGGTCTTCTAGTGTCTTTTTTAACCAAAGTTTGTTACACCAACTTTTTATTTGCACAGTAAGACAATAGTGCTCAAATATCTGGGTCAGTTCCTCTAGTATTTAAAAGCTAAACACAACATTTGACCTACTTCGTGATTTTTTTATGAATACAATACAGCCACAAAAATATGAACACAGTGCCACATAAACACAAAACTACTCTCACCTCATAAGTGCTGGTGATGGCCAGCCTGTAGAAGACTGGGAGAAAGACCTCAGATGTGACCACCATTGTTATTACATAGGAGAGAGCATAGAATCCAATACTGGCTCCATAGCGGTACACCTACAGACCAAATACATATATTATAAATTAGTCATGTTTGTGTATGATTTTGACAAAGTTATCACAAGGTAATTAATAAAAGAATTTACCTTAGCAAGGTTAAGTAGCCACATGAACACTGATATGTACATTACGATATATAAACTGGCATCACAAAGCCATATAAAGAACCCCAAATGTATCTACTGCCCAGCAGCAAATAATAAAGGAATGAAATCACCCATTGTTTATATTCAGTCTAGTGGGATTTTATTTAAAGATTTACTGTATGGTTATATTGATATTTACCTGCTATTAATATAATACCAATAATAATGACATTTCTTTTTGCTAGAGCTGTAATAAATTCCTTGTACAATTTGCAATTACATGGTCTGATTGAATCACTTTAAAATGTATGTTGGAATTTTCCCTATTTTTGCATGAGTGCTGATAAGTTACATTTTTTAAACAAGTCTGGGAGTCAATATGTTTTATTCCCCACGCATGACTGCTTCTCTCTCTCGTAGTAAGGCTAATCTGCTGACTATTTCCTTCATTTATCGTCTGGCAATAAAAATGTCAGAATAAACAGAAAAATATCCATCATATTTTCTTAAAAGTCAAGGTGACTTTTTTCCGTTAACACTCCAAAATCCAAAGATATTCAGTTTACTATCATTTATGACACAGATTAGATAAAGTGCCACCACTGAATATTCATCATTTTTGCTTAAAAAAATGCCAAAAGTGATTATTTGATTTCATTGCAGCTCTATCCTATAGTGTCTCTGATTTCCTTCAAATATTTTAAAACAAGGAAACCTACTGTGGGATGCATTTCATTGAAAAAAATACAACCACAAGCAGATCATTTCTGTGTTTTCCCCTTGAGACTCAAGTTAGAAGCTTATCTACAGTAACCTTACCTCAGCCGGGTTGGACAGCACTGTGATGGCTGACATAAAGCTGGCAGTCAATGACAGGGAGACAGGCAGGGCTGTCAGGCTGCGGCCCCCCATTAGGAAGTCCCCGGAGCTTTTCTGGCCCCTGTCCGACCAGGCATAGTAGACCCCGACTGCAGCGGACACCACCAGCATGAGAGCAAACACCACATAGTCTGCTGCCACAAAGGAGCCAGCTATCAAAGAGTCCCCTGACATTTTGGTGGAAGTCAAAATGAAAATTTGTTTTTCAAGAAGTTATTCAGACTGTGCCATAGGGTTTGCACTCAGACTGGAAAAGGTCCTGGCACATCACCTTCTCTCTTAACAGTGAGCTGAATGCAGGACGACAGACTGAAACCTTTTATATGTGTCTGTGTGTGTGTGTGTGTGTGTGTGTGTGTGTCTGTGTGTGTGTGTGTGTGTGTGTGTGTGTGTGTGTGTGTGTGTGAGAGAGAGAGAGAGAGAGAGAGAGAGAGAGAGAGAGAGAGAAAGAGAAAGAGAAAGAGAGAGAGAGGCAGGTACGCGTGAAGTCAACAGGTTGAGAGAATGAATTGTTCATCTGACCACAGGATAAAAGCTATCATCAGTCCAGACTACACACACACACGCACACACACACACACGCGCACACACACGCACACACACACACACACACACACACACACACACACACACACTCACATACACAAAACACTATAAATGCTACACTGTACTATGTATGGAATCTGCAACTATGTTTATTGGGAGATTCATATGATGTGTGAATATGTAGAATATAATTCATTTGGAGTTGTTCAAGTTATTCAGAGGAATAATTTTATAACTTCTTCAGATGTATTAGTTATTTTGTAATTAAAAGTTGTTTACCCAGGGTGTACAAGCACTCCTACCTTAATTCCCCTCATATTTGTGATATCAGCGCTTCCTATCGAGTTTCTACAGTATCTATCTAGAGTTTCTACCTATTAAAAAAAGTGCTGCATCATTATTCACATTTCTATATTTACACTTACAGGAAATGTATTCATGTGGACTGATTCAAGATAACTAATCAGTAAAAGTTGTGAAATAAATAAATCCAAACAGAAACAGCAGAAAGGGGAGATTCTCACATACCTGTACTCAGCACTTTTTAATATCTCACTAAATCAAACATTTCCCTTGTTTACTTGCTTTTACAGAATGTGCGTGTTTGGTTTTTTTTTAAACATGCATAGTATTTCCCGTACTGCTGCGTAATTTGTCTTTAGAAATGTCCTAGTAGGCTCTGATAAGGAACAAACCTCTGAAATCTCTTACTTATGAGAAGGGGGGAGGCAGTGTTTGAGTAAATTTTGCTTTTACTGATAATTTTGTGAATGGGGAAAAACATTGGAGCTCGCTCTAAGATTGGATTTTTCTGGATTTAGAAACCACTTTGTGACCACAGCTGTGATTTATCAAAATAACCTATTTATTGAACAATGGCTTTTCTACAGAACTGTGTTGTTATAACCCTGGAACCCTTTAATGGTATTCACCTGTTCAGATTGACCCTGGGGGATAACTGGCATTGTAAATCACTATTTCTGGAACATAGGTATCAAATCACATCATAAAAACACTGTATGACAAACCATCCAGCATGTTGACTGACTACAATGAAACAAAAAACTACAAGTAACCACTGAGTTTGTTCATCTCTGTGTAGCGTACTTATGAGCATCACATTTTGTTCCTGCCGTAGTCAGCTTTTATTTGAGGAGGCTTATGTGTGAGGGGTGAAAGAATTTTCACAGGTGATGTTTTGGCCACAAAGGCCCTGCTTTAATTCCAACACCAGTCAACAGCTGTGAGTGTGTCTGAGTATGAATGTGTTACTCACTCAGAGAGATTTTGGAGAGATAGTAAGAAAGAAACTCCACCAGCTTGCTGGAAATAAAAGACTTAAAATGAAACTAAATGGGTTCAACTGCCCTAATTAGTGTGTAGCATGTGTGTTTTATTTATACTCAATTAAAATATGCTGCGTTACATTTTCTTTACATTAACTCAATGATATGGTGTTTAATAATGAGCCACGTTGTTGTAAATAACTACAACAATGAACTCATCTTGCACAGGGTAAGGTTTGCTGCCAAACTTTAGCTGACAGAGAGGTGGGTTGAAATTAATTCCAGTGCAGGTGAAAAAAGGTATGGAAAGCTTTCTGTAACTTCTGTGTAATTTTCTTGGCATATTTTTAATATATTACACATTCATTTTTATTTTTTAATGAAGCAGAGGAGGAAGATGTCACTGAAGGTCTTTTGTGGAAAAAACATATAACATTATCATTTAAAATAGTGTTTTATATAAATCTTAACACGTGTTTGTTGGGTTCTTTAAATATTTGTTTGGTTGTTGTTTAATTTTTACTTTATTCAAAGGGCTTCACAGGTTTTATTTTTTAAAGCAGTTACACATTATTCAGTTCAAAACATGTTGATAATGTTTTCTTTCCTATTGTCCACATAAACTGGAAGTCAGACACGTTTAATAGCCAAAAAAAGCGGTCTACTTTGTCTAACAACGCATTTAAACAACAGCGGAAGCAGAAAGAGGTGAAGCCTCAAACGAAGCCGGAAGTAACGGCGGTGTTTATCCCGCCTTCTCGCCTCTCTTCGCTCACCACGCGGAGCCGAAAAACCTTCCCATGATGCCTTTTTCCAGCATGGCTGTAAACAGTGGTAACATAAGCTAAGAGAGAAAGAAATTATAGTTTACATGAGTGAAATAAATCGCATGACGGTCTTTGGAATACCATTCATCTGTTATCAAGCAACGAGCCGAAGATGAAGATCAAATCCAAGTCTTCGTATCACAAATCTGAGAACACCTTCAGGGTGAGAGTCCACAGACACACTGCAGCATGTTGCTAGTGGAGAGGAAGCTTATAAAGTGGAGTTAAAGCTACTTAACATCGATTTTTATTTGTGTACTAACATTCCCAGTGGTGGAGGAAGTGTTCAGATAATATGCTTAAGTAATAATACCAATAAAGCAATGTAAAAATACTCAACTACATGTTAAAGCCCTTCATGATAGATCATAGTAATGTAAAAGTGCATGACTGTTAGCAACACAATCTAATAGTATTACAGTAAAAGTAGTGGTTTGGTCCCTCTGACCCTCTGTTTTTGTTGACATTGTCAACAAGGTGATGATTCTAATTGATGTTTATGATTGAGATCATAGTGGGTGATGGTGGTGGATCAGGGTTCATTATATTGAATGGTGTTCCTAATATTTTGTCCATTCCATTAACATACATGAGGGGGGCAAAATATTAGGAACACCAGTCAATATAGTGCAACTCAGTATGTTAAAAAAGTAGAATTTATGGCAGAGCTGTTGTATTGGATTGAATTAGGTTGCACAGATGTACCTAATGAATTGGCTGGTGACTGTATGACATAATTAGGTTATTATAGTGAAGCATCAGTGTTAGAGCAACATGTTATTGTTGTAGCTGCTGGAGGTGGAGCTAGTTTACACTACTTTATGTACAATTAGCTAGTTTAGTTCAGTGCTTCCTAATTTAGGGGTGTGGTCCATTCAGAGGTTCACCAAATAAATGTGAGGGGTGGTGAGATGATTTATAGGAGAGGAAGGGAGAAAAAACAAAGTTCTGATACACAAATCTGTTAGCGGTTTTTAAGCAAACAATTGTAGCTGTTCTCTTAAATGTATATAGTGTATATTAATCATGAAGAGTGTGCTTGTATAATACTGACAGTGTTAATTACCACATATGAGGTAATAATGATGACAAATGTAGGCTATCATGATGAGTTAAGCAAATAACCTGAAATTATGTGGGGGAATAAAATGTACATTTTTACTCAAGTTAAGTTATAGAAGGATGACATTTAACCTGAAATGACCAGATTGTAAACCTTTCATCATTTTCTCTTTCTCAGTTTCTCACTTTTGCTGAGAGACTTGCCAATGTCAACATCGATGTCATCCACCGTATTGACAGGACTGGATCATATGCAGAGGTACACCCTATCAGTAGTCATGGCAACTTAATGGTTCCTCATATTTACACTGTATGTTTTTATTGATTGGTAATGACTTTTGTTGTTTGTTCTCAATGCAGGAAGTAGAAACATACTTCTCTGAAGGACTGACAAAATGGAGAGACCTCAACTTGACAGAACATTTCAGTATGTCTAAATAATTTAAAACAGCAAATATTTGTAATTAAGAGTGATTTACTTTATCTACTAACAATCTGTAAACATGCAGTGTGTCTTTATCTAATGTAAAATGAATGCTTTTCTTCTCCAGCTACCTTTTTGAAAGAGGTTTCCAACAAGACCCAGTCATTCAACATGATGGTTTTCCACCAGAAGTCGATAGTGGAGACCCTAAAAACACACCTGGCAGTCAAGGACAGTTTAGCCTACCAGCCTCTACTAGAGTAAGTTGCCAGATCCAGCTGTTTGTTATAGTTTTTAAGTGAGACTCAGTGAGATAACTCCAGATGTGTGTTCTCTCCTCTCACTCTTTCTCCAGTCTGGTGGTGCAGCTGGCCAGAGACCTGCAGACCGACTTCTACCCTCACTTCCCTGACTTCTTCCTTCTGATCACCTCGTTGCTGGACACTAAGGACACAGAGGTGCTGGAATGGGCTTTCACCTGCCTGTCCTACCTGTACAAGTACCTGTGGAGGCTTATGGTGAAAGATATGACCAACATCTACAGGTAAACAAAAGACACATGAAATATCACCCATCTTATGAAACATCAGTTTTTTGATAGAGGTGTTTATGTGACTCATCATCTTTTGCAATTGTGTCCGGGAAAATAGTTTAAAAGTTCAAGGAACATGTACTCTCTGTTTCAGCACTAAACTATTGTTTATGTTGCAAGTACAAGTCATATCTTATGTGAAATTACCCCCCCCTCTCCCCCACACACAGTTTGTACAGCACACTGTTGGCACACAAGAAGGAGCACATCCGCAAGTTTGCAGCAGAGAGCTTCTCTTTTTTGATGAGAAAGGTGGGTGTCATGCTTTTCTTCTTGTGTTTAATACACATGATTAAATGTTTTGTGTTTCGATGTGTGCAGCTGTTATCCCCGGAAAACTTGTGTCTCCTCGTGTGCTCCAGGTTCCCGATCTTGATGCCCTGCTGACTCACGTGTTCTCAGACCTGCAGCAGCACCCCGACAAGGCGGAGGGAACGGGTCAGCTGCTGTTCGAGATGTGCAAAGGTGTCCGAAACATGTTCCACTCCTGCGCTGCAACTGTGAGTTTCTTCTGAATACCTGCTTAAAATGTCCTTCGATTGAGGCCTTAAACAGTAGAAATAAACAGTGTAAATGCAGTCCGTTCAAATGTTTCTGTTCCTCTGCATCTATCTCTTCAGGCTCTCCCTGTAGCTTTGCGGAAGCTCGGTCCTACAGCCGATCAGGAAGTCTCTCTGCCGTGGGACACCGTCAGGGATTCTTTGGATCACATGGGCCAGGCTGCAGCCAATCATGTCGAAAAAGAACATTTCCTGGTGTTGTGGGAGTCCCTGCAGGTAAGGCTGTTGCAAATTCAAAGGAATACATATCTCAATGTTTGTTTTGAAATCCCTTCATATTACATGATGATTCATCCAATCTGTGTCCGTGTGTATCAGTCACTGCCTGTGTCCGTCCTATCTCCATCCTTCAATCATTTATGTATGTCTTAATCCACAGGTCAGAGTGGTGGAGGTCCTTGGCGTCATGGAGGCAAAGGGAGAAGAGGCAGAACAAGCCACAGAACAGCTGGAGAGGCTGCTGTTCATTTTCCACACCCTGGTGTCACACAGGGACGGAGCCAAGGTCACCAAGCCGGAGGCAGTCTGCCAGGTAAGAGGAGGGTGCTAATTTGTGAAACTTTATCACATACAAAAACCTTATTGGTGCATCATGTAGCTGTATAAACCATTTTTGTGCTCTCATGGTAGACGGTGCTCCGCCTGGTTCAGAGCTCGGCTCTGTCAACTTCCTGTTCCCGGCTGCTTCTTCAGATCATCTCCTCTCTGCTGCTCGGGGAGAACATCAGCCTGCCCAAAGCGCTCATCCAGGAGACGGTTCAGAAGGTGTGTGTGTGTGTGTGTGTGTGTGTGTGTGTGTGTGTGTGTGTGTGTGTGTGTGTGTGTGTGTGTGTGTGTGTGTGTGTGTGTGTGTGTGTGTGTGTGTGTGTGTGTATTGAACAAAAAGAAAAATTAGATTTGTTTAATGTGACAAAAATACATGCGCATGCTTTTTGTGTGTGTAAATGTGTGAGCGCACCTTTTCATGTGAACTTTCTCCACCAGGTGTTTGGCAGCACAATGGGGCAAGATCTGATCCTAGAGTTTACCAAGGAGATGTTCACCATGAAACACTTTGAACAGGTGAGTCATTATCAATATCATCAATATCATCAATATTATCAATATATTCCAATGTGTCTGGGTCAGTGTGTGTCATTCCTCTCTACACCTTCATGACAGTAACATCTCTTTCCTCTCCTTCAGCTCTTCCTCCCCAGCCTGCTGCGCTTCACCACCGGGTTGTTCGGCTGTGGCGACCCCCTGTCTCGCCACCAGGGCCTGGAGGTCCTGGTCAGTCTAATCCTTGCCAAAGCCCCACCACCCACAGATGGATCCATGGCCTTTGAAACCTACCCACTTCTCTTCACCGGACAAACTACAGGGTGAGATTCTTTGCTTAATTTAGTCTTAAATCAATTTCTAGGTTACTAACTCATGCGATTATAGTATTCACTGTGTTATTTTATTCTTTCTATTTCTTCTCCTGCAGAGTGTTTAGTATTAAGGAGGCGGGTCAGGCTTCACGAGAGCAGTTGGCGGTGCCAGAGCTGGTGCTGTCACTCATCAAACTTCCTGAGGAGCAGAATCAGCCCATCACTGATCTGTCGCTGCTATGGGCCTCACTGGTGCTGCTGCCACACCTCAGGTAATGCACACATACACATTTCAACACACACACTTGGTTACAGAGCTTCTTCACTGAGATACAGTACCAGTCAAAAGCTTGGAGGTAGTTTCTAATTCACTTGAATGAGAAATTGTGACTGGTACTGTATGATTTTCAGACAAGGAGAGTCACATATTCTCTGTGAAATATTTTTTATAAATGGATTACTTTCATTTTGCTGTAAGATCGATTTACTGTATTTACTGTTTTTTCAGGCCTCTTGTTCCAGCTAGCATTGTTCCCGCTGTCACCGCTTTCTTAAACCACCTGCTGTGTGAAATTGAGACAGAGAATTTGGGGAAAGGTTTGTGTTTGTTTTAATTTCTCCAATGAAGTCCCCTTTTATCTGTTTCTTTTTAATCAGTGTACCCAACGAGATGTGAAAGAGAACATATTTAGTGGTTGTGTGTCAGGCTTTTCTCTTTTTGAGACTGAATGCAGCTTTTCTCTCCCGTCTCTCCTCCTCTGCCCTCCAGCTGGTCTCTTCGTAGCCACGCAGGCCCTCAGCTGCCTCCTCACTCTGGACGGCTCCGCCCAGCTGCTCTCACTGGTCACCGTGGACAAGATCAGCTCAATGCTACGGTAAGCAGTACAGCACATTATACACTAAACACGTTTCTCTATCTCTCACTAACGGGTTTAACTCATGAAAGCTGCGCTCTTTTAATGTTACAGAAAGTTTCCCTCAGACCTGTCGGCCCTGTTGCTAGGAGACCTCTACTACACCCGCCTGTCACTCAGCGGCGTATCAGAGCACCTATCCCACAGTGCACTGCTGGAGCTCTACCAGATTCTACACACCAACCTCTCCTCCAACATCTCTAAGGTATGTGTCCAATCATGGCAGTAGCATGCATTTCTATCTTATACAAGTCTTTAATAGCAACATGTTGTTTATTAAAATATATTAATTTTTATTAACACCCATTTCTCTTAGATCCGCCTGCTAACTCTGAGGATCCTCTCTCACTTCGAGGCAGATCTCCCCCCACAGATTGAGGTACAACACTCAGCCTAGCTTCTTATTAAACTCTAATTAATATGGAAACAGTATGATCGTGTAATTGCTCATGTGTGCATCTGTGCCTCTGTCCAGGGTGAGGAGAACGTGGAGGTGCAGCCGGTGTTCGCGGTGTGCCTGCAGGCCGAGCTGGTGCCGGCCTCAGTGCAGGACTACAGAGAGAAGCTGCTCCACCTCAGGAAGCTGCGTCACGACCTGGTGCAGCGCAGCCTGCCGCAGGGGCCACAGGGCACCTTCCAGCAGGTAGAGAGGAGAACAGCACTTAACACTGACATTATCATACTGACAGTAAATTCCTTGGCGGGAGAACAGTAGTACATGCTACAGATTAACACTTGGTTCCCTTCCTGTTTATTTTCAGGTGCCTCTGCGTTACCTCATCGCAATGCTGTTCGTCAATTTCAGACCACTTTGGGACGCAGTCATTGAACTTGTTGTGTGAGTATAAAATTGATACAGCTTATAGTATCATGTTTTGATTAATTGACTCATTCACATTTAGCGAGTGAGGCCTTTTTCACATTTTGTTGGCATTTCCAACCAGTGGCTACAAGCTTTTTCCGCACCCTTTAACACATTGAAGATAATTGAGTTTTTCTATAATTGGTCACAAGCCTTGTTAGTCAAAATGCAGAGCTTTGCTTGTGTTACCTGAATAAATATTGCAAATATTCAGTATGTTGAGGTGTACTCATTAAGTGTCCTGTGTGTTTTGCAGGACCCATGCCAGAGGGATGGACAACAAGGACTTCTGGAAGGTCTACCATGAACATCTGGAGATGGTGGCAGGAATAGCTGGTAAGGATGAAGCATTCATCATATTGTTATGAGTTGCATGTCAATTCTAGGATGACTGTCAAGTTTTAGTAAAAACACATTGGACAGCAAATGTCGTAAATAAGAGATAAACAGATGTTCCTCCTCTGCATCTCATAGAAAAAGAACTGCAGGAGTACGATGAAGAGGATGACGACGATGAATCGGGAGAGTCAGATCTTCATGGCGAGCCAGGCTGTGATGTCATCGAGAGCGGGGACATGGGGGTGCTGTTTTTGCAGCAGCTGAAGTCAAGCTTCAACCCCAACGAGAGGACGGACTTCCCCAACTTCCGCAGCCTGCTGTGGCGTGCCATGGCCCAGTTCCCCGAAAGAGTGGAACCGCGCAGCCGAGAACTGAGCCCCCTGCTGCTCAGGTTTATCAGGTCAGCGTCTAAAATGAGCAAGAAGAAATCTGGCTACATAATTTAAACATTGTGTCAGGTCTGGTGAAAATTTGAATAACCCTTTTGCTACTTTTTGTCGGCAGGAACGAGTTTTACCCTGCTGACCTGCAGGTGGCGCCCACTCAGGACCTGAGGAAAAGGAACGATGCTACCCTCGAGGAATCTGAGATGGCTGGAGAGGAAGAAGAGGAGAAAGAGGAGAAAGAGGAAGAGGAGCCAGAGGAGGAAGTCAGGCAGCAGAGGAAAGCGCCCCCAAGGAGAGCCGCCGCCAAGTAAGTCTTAAAACACACTGACACGTTCATTGTAAAGCGATCTGTTTTATAACATTTGTTAGGCTGTAAAAACATTAAAGGTGCAACATGTAGCTTCTTAATGAAACTCAACATTTCATTGTTTAATAAATTGTGATATATTATAATTGTGTAAATAAATTTCTCTCAGCTCATTGTATATTCTATAAATAAAGTGCAATCCATTACAACCATACTCTATATGTGATTGTGAATGAGTGGGCTTTAAGTGTTGAATAGACTAAACCAATTTTCACCACAGTTGTCTCATTTTTATTAGAGTTTGAAAGATGGAAGTGTAATTCTTGATGAAGATTTAATGTGATTTGTCTCCAACAGACAGCTGATTGCTCATCTGAAGGTATTCGCCAAATTCACCAACCCTCGCTCTCTCTGCCTGGAAAGCAGCCTCAGTGAGCTCTACAACCAGGTAATCCTGAAACTGCACATTTTTTATTTAGATGAGTGAATTTTGGAACATATTCCGACACGTTTCAGAAATGTAAAAAAAAATGAATGGAGACCTTATTTCCCTCTCATTTTTTTCTGTCTCTGTTTTCAGCTGCTCTGCCATCAAGATCATCAGATTCAGCGAGTGGCACTAGAATGCATTCTCACATACAAAGACTCCAACATAGTACCATACAAGTAAGTACCTTAACCACTATTAAGAGACGGAGAGGAAAACAAATATACAGTAATGTTTCACTCTCTTTCTGTTCCTCAATGGAGTCTATTGTGAGAGCGGTCGATAGGAATCAGGTCTCTGGTCCTCATCCCTCTACGGTTACAGAAGACTTCATGACTCTCAGGAATGTTAACTCAGCGCTGATTCTGCCTGACATTATGCCCTCTACTGTCTGTTATTAAACTATCCGTTTACCGCACCTCCAGCCAGCCTGTAGACAGATACAGTTCCGGGAGTTTTGTGTGTGTGGCTCTTTGTTCAGGATCAGGCTGTCACACTGACCTGGATACAGGACGGTGAAAGACGGTCCTTTCTGCCATTTGTATGCTGTTCATTAACCATATTATAGTATGTACATATGCATATGTATGTGCATTTAGCTGACAATGTAAGTGGTTATTAAATACACGTAGCATCATTAATAAGCGTCATTATGGACAATTGGGAGCTTCTTTAATCAAGTTCAATAGTCTACCTCACTGATAAGTCTTTCGAGACTACTACAAACCACAGGGGTGATGCTGTGAGCCCCAGTGTTTTAACCTTGTGTGTTTGTTTGTGTGTGTTCAGGGAGAATCTGGAGAGGTTACTGGATGACAAACACTTCAAAGAAGAAATTGTCCATTTCAACATCTCAGAGGAGACAGAAGTGATTGATGCTTCCCACAGAGCCAAACTCATCCCAGTGCTCATGAGGTACTGTATGTGTGTGTGTGTGTGTGTGTGTGTGTGTGTGTGTGTGTGTGTGTGTGTGTGTGTGTGTGTGTGTGTGTGTGTGTGTGTGTGTGTGTGTGTGTGTGTGTGTGTGTGTGTGTGTGTGTGTGTGTGTGTGTGTTCTGACAGCAGTTTTCTGTACTCCTGTACTTTATTGTATATTGTACAGGTCTAGTGAGAGAGAATCCCCATCAGGCCAATATCCATTCATCTGGGAATCAGTAGCTTTTAGGGGCTTCTCTGTGCAGCTGTTCCAAAATGAGAGACAGAGTTTGTCAAACTTTGATTTTCTCTAAGTGTCATGTCTCCTTTTTTGACACAGGATCCTGTTTGGCCGTCTGCGCACTAAATCCGGCAGTAAGTTTCAGGGGAAGGCCAGCGCCGCCACCAGGTCCTCCATCATTCTGCGCTTCCTGGCAGGCTGCCACGCAGAGGAGCTGGGAATGTTCATCGACCTGCTGTTGGAGCCCGTCTGCCATCACAGCGAAGGTAGGACATGAGTATGGTGGAAATGAATGATTTAAGTTTGCAGAACTTGTCTAAAATGCTGCAGGAAATATCCTATTATGTTCTATGCATTGTCATTCTGTGCATTTTCTTTATTTCTTTCTTTTTATTGTCTAAAAGTACATTTAGGTTTCCCTCTTACTCTCATATCTGTGGTAATATAGCAAAAATGAGGCAGAAAAACAAATCTCTCTTTAAACTTTTCCTCCCCTGAGATTCAGATATAAAAAGCAGCTTTTTAACAGTGGACATGTCCTCTGTCTGTGTCGTTAGGTTCCTGCCTGACCGCAGTGGAGAGAGCCATAGCCGAGACCAACGTAGGTGCCGTCCTGCCGCTGGGCCGACAGCACAGCCTGCTGAACGTCATCCACGTGGTGATCCAGAAACTGGGCCACCTCATCCAGATCTACCTGCCCAAGGTGCTGCAGATCCTGCTGTGTGTCACTGCCTCTGTGTCAACCATCCTGGACAGCAGGGACCAGGTAATGAGGATTATTTCTTTCTCTTACTGTTGATGTTTATATAACTTTGTAGCACCCTTGACATTTTTAATGACTTGTTGGACTGTACTGTGCTGTTTTGATGCTGATTTCATGAAGATTTGACCTTCTCAAATAAATTCTTCTGATTTCTCACCGTTAATTCTTCCCTTTTTTGTCCTGCAGCTGCGGGCAGGTTGCATCAGTCCTCTGAAGAACTTGAGGCGACTCGGCATCTTGAGGATCCAGGACTTCTTCGACGGCTTTGACTGCTACAGCTTCAGCCCAGACGAGCTAGACGCCGTCTTCCAGGCTGTAGTCTGGCCTCAGGTACATGATGCAAACCAGCATTTTTTTCAGTGGATTTTGTTTACTTTTCCCATTCAGTTCAGATTTATCAATAAGTCTGAATTTCTTTTCTACAGGTGTGTCGTCTCCCTACAGAGAGCCCCTACTCTCCCACCCCACTGCTTAAACTCATCCACGTGTGGTGCAAAAATCCTAGGTCAGTGTCCGACTCTTCTCTGTTTCTTATTCCCATCACATCACTCTTCACATCATCCAGAATGAGTCAAAGGAAGTTCAAATATATCTTTTTTTTGTCTGTCTCTCTCAGATTCTTCCCCCTCCTGGCCAAGCAGAGGCCAGACCACCCAGAGTGCGGTGTCCTCCTAAACGTCTTCGCCCTCCTCTTTGCCAAGAAGGCTTCCCCAGTGACTATCGCCATGGTAATGGACATAGCCGAGTCCCTAGCAACCACAGAAGATTTTGTTGCCTCGGAGAATGAGACGGAGCTTAGCGTCAACAGCAGTGTGTTTCCACAGCCTAAAGAGGGCGCTCTCATCACTGCAGGTTAGCAGAGTTTCCTTTTTGATAAAAAGGCTAAATATGGGGTATTATAGGAATGTAGATTTCCTATTTTTTCAAGTCAAATTTCAGGTTAATTGCTGCAGGTCAGAGTTAAATGTGCTTGTTGTTTTATCTCTTTTAGACTCAATAACTCAGGGCTCCAGGCTGCTGCTGCCTCACATCTCCACCCTGCTGCAGTACCTCAGCAGCGTTGTGCGCAACACCGACAGACTCAAGAAGAAGAAGTTCAGAGCGCAAGTGGCCAAGGAGCTCAACATCCTCTCCAAGTGAGCCCACATAGTTATTAATCACTTATGTTGTTGAATGCTGTATGAAAGATGACTTCTCTCTCTTAAAAATGATGTGTGCTCACTTGTGTTTGTCTCATCAAACTAATTTTTGTGTGCGTCTCATTCTGTCTGTCAGGGTCAGCCGATTTGTGAGCGATAAGGAGCAGAGTTCAGTGCTCATCAGTCTGTTGCTGCCCTACCTTCAGAAAGGCCACAACCCTCAAGTAAGATTATTTTTCTTTTTGATTTATAAAAAAGGTTAGGATCCAGAGAGCTTGTAAATCATGTACTAACAAAGTTGCACTGTAGTAGTTGGTCATATGTTGACTGTGTGTTTATTTCAGGAGACAGAAATCGACATCCTGGCCACCATACAGAACCTGCTGCGACAGTGCGTGCAGCCCTCTGCCTTCCTCCGGCCGCTCAGCAAACTCTTCTCCATCATTCACAACAAGCTGCCCAGACGGGCCCTCATCAACGTCTTCCAGGTGGAGCACAATTTGTTTGTTTTTTTAAAGATTTATTCTTGGTGCTTTTTGCCTTTATTCTTATAGTAGGTGGCAGAAAGGCCAACAGGAAAGAGAGAGAGAGAGAATGCCTGCCAGAATCAAACTAGGGATGCTGCCGTTATGTGGCATGCGTTGTAACTACTCAGCTACTATGGCACTCCAATTTTAATACAGTAGATGCACTCTGAATCGTCAGGGTGTTTCATCTTAATCTCTCATCATCAGCTGATATCTGATCACAGCCTCATTTGTTTTTGCTGCTCTGCTTTCAGACTCTGTCAGATCTGGAACCTTCTCTCACATACATTACTGATGTTACTACAAAGGTAAGATTGACTTACTATATTTATACTAGATATTTACCAGCTCAACATTAAGCTCTGGTGTCAGACTCACACTCCCTGATTTGACAAACACACTGTTCTCTGCTCTCTCTCTCTCCAGCTTAATGCTTTAGACAGTCGACACTTGGATGAAATCCACTTTGACGTGAGACTAACAGCTTTCCAAGAAGCCACCAGACGCATCAACGATATGCAGACTCTGGACCTGGACTTCATCGTCGCCATCATACACAACTGCTTCCACACATATGAGGTGAGAAAATACGATTTGTAGCAGTGATTTGGGTTCAGTGGGACATTTTCAGTTTGCTTCTATCTGTTGTCTACCTTCTTTAAATGAATGACTGTTAACTAAACTTTTCGTTACCCTCCTTTGATGCAGATTGGTGACATGTCGCTGGGAGACAACGCCACCTTGTGTCTGTCCGCCGTGATCACCCAGGTGGCAGCGGTCGGGGCTGGAGAGCAGATGTACAAGGACATTGTTCAGCACACCATCCTGGACGCTGTACACAAGGGGCTCCGCAACAAAACAGAGGTAGAAACACACACACTCTCAAGTTCCTAACAGATTATAATGTATATAGAGTGATGATGTAAATATAAAACCACTAAACTTACTCAAATGTCAAATGTATATTCTTCACCCTACCAGAGTGTGCAACATGAATACACCTGTGTACTGGCCTGCCTGGTGAAGACGTTTCCCTCCAGGAAAGAGTTCAGAGACCTGGTGCAGCTCACTGACTACAATGACCCAGAGTCTGACTTTTTTGAGCACATGAAGCACATCCAGGTAAAACAGAAACCACAAAAACATATGTTGAATTGTTGCATCTTCCCCAATTCTTTTCTTTTCTTATCTCACACCTCCTTCCTTTACTGTTTGACTGCTGTGTACATGATACTACAACTTCTCACACGTGTTTTCTCTTTGTGTAGATCCACCGTCGGGGTCGTGCCCTGAGGAAGTTGGCAAAGCAGCTGACCGAGGGCACGGTAGTCATGACGCCCCGTTCCCTTCAGAATTACATCATGCCGTACGCCATGACCATCCTGCTCGACGAAAAGATGCTGAAGGTGACTGCTCTACCCATCAAAATGCAGGATGATACTTTCAAGACTTTAAGGCTTCGTATTAAACTAAAACATGTTTTGTAACCTCTCCTTTCCTGACATGCTGCAGCACGAGAACATGACATCAGCGTCGGTGGAGGTGGTGGGCGCAGTTTGTCGCAGGCTGACCTGGTCCAAGTACCTCTACTACCTAAAACACTTTGTTCACATCCTGCAGACGGGGCAGGCTGAGCAGAAACTGGCTGTTAGGTGAGGTTTGGGCGCATGCTTTTGAAATCATTACATTGCTTTTTGAAGCCATTTTTGTTGGAATCGTGGTACTTTTGATTTGATTTGTTGAAGTACTTTGTAAACCTTTCTCCCCAGTTTGCTGGTCACAGTCCTAGATGCTTTCCATTTTGACCACCAGACCCTCAGCAAAGAAATGGAAGCTGCTAAGGCCAGAGAGGGTGAGTGATTAATCCATTCTATTCCATGTTGAGCTCCTCTCCTTCTCTGTTTCCCCATCTTCTGGGTGACAAAAGAGTATAACAATAAAAGTTAAAATGTTCAAATGTCAGATTCAGATTCTGATGCGTTTGTTGACTTATATAAATTAATTGAAGCTTCGATTGTTTCTCAGCAGCTTTAAAACAAGCTTATTACCTGAGCTCCAGCTTTAAAAAGATACATTTAATAAAATAAAACATCCTAAATCAAACTGTATGTTTTTAACTAGGTGGGAGTGTCAAGATGGATGCAGGAGACGAGGCTGAAGATGCACCAGAAGAATCCGACGCAAGCGATGATGAAGAACCCATGGAGGTAGACAGTAAGGCCGCTACCTCTGATGTCCCCATGGAAACCGACACCACAGATAAGGAAAAGGATGGCGTCTCTAAAGAAGCGGCCACCACTAAAACCGAGAAACCTCCGGCTCCCAAACCTGTCGTAGTACCTAGCGGGCTGCCACAGAGCAAAGAGGAGCTGGAGACTCTGATAAAGGCCATCCACCAGACTGTGAATGACAGCGTTCTGCCCCGCCTACAAAGGTGTCTCACTGCAAAGGTACAGACATGATTTGGTGTCCTAATGTGTTCCGAAAACTTCTGAAAACAGCACTGTAATAGTAAGAGTGTATTTGCATGCGCGCCATCTAGGTGAAACGTGATGAGGAGCACAAGGCAGTGAAGTCTAAGGAGGTGAAGGACGAGGAGGTGGCGAGAGTACCGATAGCCTTCGCCATGGTCAAACTGATGCAGACTTTGCCTCCTAACATCATGGAAACCAACCTGCCTGGGTGAGCAGCTGTGTGTGCATGCATGTGTGTCACACTGTATATGTCTGGATGGTGGATGTGCTTTATGAAGGGATAAAAAAATGTCAAAATATGTTAATGTGTGTGTTATCCAGGATCTTGATCAAAGTGTGTGTGCTGCTGAGGAACCGTTTCCAGGAGATCCGCGATGTGGCTCGAGGAACACTGGTGAAGATCCTTGAGACGCTTGGATGCAAATACCTGCAGTACCTGCTCAAAGAGATGCAGGGCATCCTGGTTAAAGGCTACCAGGTGGGAACATACACAAGGATGACACACATATCACTACAGTGATACAGTGAACAGAGACAAGCTCAGATGCACTGGTTTCTACAGGCTCACAAACACACGATGCAGCTAAGGCTTGACTGTTTTTAATTGATTCAGTATTTAATATCTGTCCTCTGTCTCTGTCCTGCAGGTCCATGTACTAACATTCACAGTGTACCAGTTGATCTCAGTCCTTACTCCAACCCTGAAGAGTGGAGACCTTGACCCGAGCATGAACATGCTCATCGATGTAAGTCTTTTTCACACCTCATGTCAATCTAAGCTCATGTAAAATGGAGATAGATTAGCCAGTATCGCATGTGAAACCTCAATTAAAACATGATCCAGGTCATATGTCCTTGTGTTTATTTTGGATTTTAATGCTTTTTGAAATACATCTTTGTCCGTCTTTGCCTTGGTCAGATCTTCAACAACGAGCTGTTCGGAGCCGTAGCTGCGGAGAAAGAGGTGAAGGGGATCGTCTCCAAGCTGATGGAGGCAAGACACAGCAAGAGTATGGACTCCTACGAACTGCTGGCCCACTTCTGCAGCAAGGAGAGCATCACCAAGCTCATACTGCCACTGAAGGAGGTGAGGAGGGATATGATGTGGAAAATAAAACTTGTTATGAATGCTAGATGATGACCCAAGAAGGTCTTATTTAAAACAGATAATACTAAAATAAGTTGATAGAAAGCTCTGAATTTCAAATGAATGATCACCTACTTATCAAATAAATGTCAGATATGATAAAGATATGAAAGTTAAGAAATTACAGGAATTAATTTGTGCCTTATTTTGAGATTTTGCATAGGTTTTGTATTTTCTCTCTATTGTATTAACATTCTTTGGCCACCAGGGGGAGCACTCTCCCTCACTGGCTTTTTTAAAAACGGGTAGTTTTCAACTGCACATTATTTTATTAAATCTAATATTCATGACTATTGTTCATTATTATTATTGTTATTTTACTAATACAAACATTTTAAAATGTACTGTAATATACTATTTCATTCATAGAGGTAGAGTTTTTTAATCCAACATTAGCAAAATGTTGGTGTAAACATACAAAAGATAAATTGGCATTTCTCCTCACTCTGTTTTCTTCTATCAGATCCTGGAAACGTCATCCAGTCTGAAGGTGTGTAACAGGGTGGCTGCTGTGCTGCGCCGGCTGGTCCTGGGTCTGCTCGTCAACGACGGCATGACCTCCCAGGACATCCTGCTGCTGAGCCACGGCCTGGTCAGCGAGAGCCTGCCACTGCTCACCAAGAGAGACCGGTACACAACTAAATGACATCTAAACACCATCAACTACTTACATGCTTATTTTCATTTGTCATTTATAATACTGTGTGTGATTTTGTAGAGAGAAAGCATCAGCTAAGTCCCCCTTAGACCCCCGACTGCCACCTCCCAGCTGCCTGCTCCTGCCCCCGACCCCAAAGAGAGGGGGTAAGAAAGCTCCAGTCAGCAGCCGAACCAACATGCACATCCTAGTGGACTCAGGCCTGAAGGTACACACCAACACTCAAGATAATGCCATGTCGTATAATAAGCATCAATTTGTAGCAATTAAGTTATTGCTTAAAATGATCTCTACTGTTATTTATACTTTTTAATTATAATTAAATGTTATACAATTTAACATTATTAATCTATCTATTCCTTAGCTGCTGCACTTGAGTCTGAAGAAAGCCAAAGTGACATCGTCTGAGAAGTCTTCACTCGAGATGCTGGACCCCTTTGTGTTGCTGCTGCTCGACTGTCTCAACTCCATGCACGTCAAGGTTGTAGGATCTGATGTGCTTGTTGTCATGGCAACATGAGCTCTGTTTTGTCAAAACCCATCCATTTTTGATTCCAAGATTTTAAAAATGTGGTCACACTGTAACTGCAGCATAACATAATTCAAGCAGATCCCCAAACGCAGATTATAACCTTTACCACCTCTACTCTCCTCCACCCCTCACCCCCCCTCTCTCTCTCTCTCCTTTCCCCCAGGTGACCACAGAGGCTCTGGTGGCATTCACTTGGCTGTTAAAGTTCCCTCTGCCAGCAGTAGAGCAAAACGCCGACCAGCTGACCAAGCAGCTTTTTGTCCTGCTGAAGGATTACTCCAAGGCAGGCGCCGCCCGCGGGGAGAACTACCAGCTGGTCCAGAACTGCTTCAAGGTAGTAGCACCACAAAGAATAAGCACACACACACACAAATAGATGAAATCATCTGTCATCTGAATATTGTCAAAACTCTGAAAGGGAAAAAATGACAAGTAAAATTAAGTATTTGTTGTGGAATTGTATTGACGTGTGCTTTTCCCTGTTGTTCGATTTCTCTCTCAGGCCATCACTATACTGGTTAAAAATGTGAAAAGCAATAAGATTTCAGAGACACAGCTGCAAGTGTTGCTGGGATATGCAGAGGAGGACATCTACGATCAGTCTCGCCAGGCGACTGCATTCGGCCTGCTAAAGGTAACTACTGCAGCTAAGGTCTTAATGAGTGTTTGTGGTGATCAAATTTGCATACATGACTAATCTGAAGTTTAGGAAACAGTAAAAAGTTGTCAGTTTCATAATCAATTCTTTGTGTGTCTTCTCCAGGCGATACTCTCCAGGAAGCTCATCGTACCAGAGATGGAGCAGCTGATGAAAAAAGTGGCCAAGCTGTCTGTGAACGGGAGCAACGCTATGATTAGAATCCACTGTCGACAGGTGATCACACAGATAACGTGTAATGTCTTATAAAGAGACAATAATCACTATCTCAGCCAGTAAATAGAAAGTGCTTTTTGTGCATTTCAGATCTATCTAAAGTACCTTCTGGACTACCCACTGGGGAAGAAGCTGAGAGAGCACCTGGACTTCATTATGGCTCAGTTGGCATATGAGCATGACACAGGCAGGGAGTCTGTGCTGGAGATGCTGGCATTCATCTTTCAGACTTTCCCTAAGGTGTGGATATTTTCTCTCATGTCTGCATGTGTAACACCTGTGCATGTGTCAAAATATTTTTGACTCTGCATTTCAGTACCAAAACAAAAGCTCAGTTGTGTTTTTATTGTCCCCATTCAGAACTTGCTGCAGCAGCACAACGGCCTGTTCTTTGCCCCGCTGGCCTTGGTTGTGATTAACGACGACTCGCCACGCTGTAAGAAAATGGCCGCCATGGCCATCAAGGCCCTGCTGGCCCAGCTGGACCTGAACACCCAGAACACCTTGTTCTCCCTGGTCAACACCTGGATGAATGCAGACAAAGTACATATGCACACACTTCTATTATATGTATAAGTTCGAAGGCAAAATTTGACATTAAAATGAATGTCAAGTTATTTGTATCATTTGAATAGGAAATAATTCATTGTTTCTAGTTTCTTTACTTTTCAGTGCAGTGTTTGCAGCACTACTGACTTTCATGCATTATAGTGTCTTACATACTGTATTATGTGATCTATAATTTTCCCATCCTCCCCCTCTCCAGGTCAGTCTGCGGCGTCTCGGGGCTCAAGTCTGTGGTCTGTTCGTGGAGGTGGATGAGGAGAAGTTTACCCGTCGCCTAGACGACCTGCTGCCTCTCCTCGAAAAAGGGATCGACCCTGATAACTTTGACGATGTGAGTCACCACTTGTTTTGATGTACTTATGTAGAATAAATGAAAATTATTACATTTTTAGCTTTAAATAGGAAGACAAACAAGCATCTTATTAACATGAAAACTCTTTCAGATCGAGGAGGAGCAGGATGAGAAAGAAGCAGACCGGCTGTTGTTCAGTTATCTGACACTCATCACCAAACTGAGCAAACACTGCGGCCTGCTGGAGCTCAGCAAGCCTAGCGACACACTCTGTCGCATCTGGGGTAAAAATAACGGACACACACCACCTTCTCTATCACTTACATACACTTACATTCCACACAGACTCACTCTCCTTCTTTTAAACTTATGTGTACACCTTTAGGTCACATTGAAGCCCACCTGCGGTACCCTCACTGCTGGGTGTGGCTGACCGCCTCGCAGCTTTTCGGCCAGCTGTTTGCTGCCCAGCAGGCAGAGCAGCTGGTAGCTATGTGGAGCGAAGAGGGAGGCAGCAATTCACCTCAGCAGGCAGCAACGGCCTTCATCATCAAAGGCCTTGATAAGAAGGTGATAGGACCGCTCGTTTTGTTACTATGGCTACTGCAGCGGCCTAGTTTTTGCATCTCGTTGTTTCAATACATTTTCGTCTTTCTGTCTTCTAGATGAGAGAGTTGGCGTTATCGTTCTGCCATCAGCTACAGTCCAAGTTCCTGGACACGGCGTCAGGAGAACAGGTGCGCAAACTCACTGAAGCTCAGACACATTTCAGCAAATCACACCCATTACATTTGATTGACAGATATTCCGCTCCCCCCCCCCCCCACCACAGGTGATCAAGAACCTGCTCTTCGTTGGCAAGGTAATCTACCTCATATCACCCGAGTGTGATGTCACTCCCCCTCAAGAAGAAGCAAAAGAGAAGGAAGAAGAGGAGCAGATGGAGGACAAAAACGGAGATGGAGAGGAGGGAGTGGACGGGGATGAGCAGAAAGATGAGGAGAAAGAAAAGGAAGATGAGGAAGATGACAAGGACGATCGGCCACCTTCCCTGCTGTGGCTGATGAAGAAGCTGGTACTGATGGCGAAAAGAGAGGCAGCGTACACTCCCAAAGTTCCCCTGAAGGTACACACTCGTCCAGTTCTCTGGTTGACTACCGACAGATTAGTATCATGATATTCCAGCACCTGTAACCTCACCTAATACTTCTTCTCTCTCCTTGCCTGCTGTTAAAAATGTAATAATAACTTTTTATGAAGTCTCTTAATCTAAACTCATGGAGGCACATTTTAGTGTATTTAAATTATTTTGTCTCCCACAGAGAACATGTGTGTTTAAGTTCCTTGGAGCGATAGCCATGGATCTGGGAAAGGAACGGGTCGGCCCCTATTTGACCACTGTCATCACTCCTCTGTACAGAGAACTGGACAGCACCTATGCAGACCAAGGTAACTGCTTGTCTTAAAGAATCCCATTACTCTGGTAAACTTCTACTCTTTGTCCAGGTTGGAACTTGTCCTGTGGGAAAATGGCTCAAGAGTATAAATTATGGTCTTATTTTACTGCATCACTGACCCATGTTCTACCTCTCTTTATCCAGACCCCACACTGAAGAACCTGGCACAAGAGCTGATAGAGCTGCTAAAGAAACAAGTGGGACTGGAGAAATTCTCTCTGGCATTCTCCTCAGTACAGAAGGAGTTTTCAGTGAGGCGAGCGGCACGCAAACGCCAACGAGCCATGCAGGTAAGACGGACGCCAATACAATATATTATTCACACACACACACATCAATATCCCTGGCAATCATCTGAACATTTGCACTCCTCTTATCCCTCGTCACTCTCTCTCTCAGGCGGTGGCTAACCCAGACATCGCTGCCAAGAAGAAGCTCAAGAAGCACAAAAACAAAATCGAAGCCAAAAAGAGGAAGATCGAGTTCCTTCGCCCTGGATACAAAGCGAAGAAGCACCGGAGCCACGCTCTCAAAGACCTGGCTATGGTGCAGTGAGCCACGATTGTGTTGAGGACACTAGGTGCAAATGAAAGCTGGCCAGCTGAGCCAGAAAAGTGACTCAGACTGGCTCTTGTGGGCTGTCTGACTGCACATCTCATGTTACATAATATCCTTTACAAGTCTAATTAATGTCAGTTGATGAAGACGTCACGCTGGGACAGGAGACACAAATCAGATTTTTCTCCCTCATGGATTTGCTGATGCGTGCATGTGACATGTTAATAATCTAATTGATCTTTACTGTTGTACATCCAACATCTTTATGTGTGTGTGTGCAAAAGGAATTAGAAATTAGACATCTAACAGCTGTAACAAAACAGGATGTCTTTGAATTGCAGATCAGAGCTGAAATCTATTTTTTATTTTCCTGCCGCGAACAGAGAGAAGAATTGTCCTCTTATTTATATATCATGTGCAGTTCAATGTACAACTTTTTGTAATTAAAAAAAAAAGACATTTTCAATGATTTTTCTGGTATCACGATATAAAAATCAAAACACTCTTAAACACAGTCTGGTACAATCACTGATAGCAATCTTTACTGAGAATCACTTTCACTGTACAAGCAGATATAAATATGCAACCATAAAACTTTGAGCATACAAGTTAGTGTTCAGTAACTAAATGTCTAATATGCCAAAAGCTGCACTCGAGGATTTCAAATGAAAAATGAAAAAAAACAGACCTACTAAATTATTCAAAAATAAATTGGGACCACAAATGAACAGAAGGGGGGGAAAAGAATTGGAAATCCATATCATTGCATCTGCCTAACTGTAGTACAAAAACAGGCTGCAGTAACACGTGGTGGCCTGAAGACATACAGATGTTTTCCACACTGAAGCCAAATTCTTTTCACTTTGCAATTAGCGAAAGCAAATAAGAACATTTCATATCAATCTTGCACAGATATTCCATAATACTATTGGAAATTGTCTAATGACTTGTCAATAAGCAGTTCCTTGGTGATGTAGTCGTCTCAGGTTGCTCAGGTCAGGAAGAGTATTGACATTTATTCTCTGATTCCATCTGTCACACTAATGAGGTTTGTGCCTTCATGGAGAAAACACTGCCTCCTAGTGGATCTTCATGGCATCGCAACCCTTCTGTTCTTCTAATGAGAAGAAGGTGACTGAAGCAGTGTCCAGTGAAGACTCATGATTTCAGAAAATTCTGTAGAGGGTCAGCCTGTTTTACTGATGACTGATTCCTCTTAATCCATAAACTGTTTGTATGCAGGTGTTTTTTTTTTTAAGACTGTCGGCTGACACTTGACACACTCCCTAAAGACGTAAACGTAGCTATACTGCAGTCCTACGGCTTTCTAAAACCTTCAATTGTCCCGCCAGCGTTGGAAAAGATAGAGCTCTGTGTGTCCAGTTCAGATGTTTCTGCAGCCTTCAGTCCCAGGCTGGAAAGGCGTTACCATTAAGGGGGTGGGGGATTTGGCCAAGGCTCCAAGTGGGTTGGAGGAGAGGAGGGCAGGAGTGCGATCACTGGTCCAGAGGGGAAAGGGTCAGTCACAAGGCTTCATACAGAAGGGTTAAAGGTCAGGAGTATATACAGAATCGTTGGTTGTCTTTACTGTCGACTCTTGAGGGAATCCACCAGCCTACAAGGAAAGAGACAGAGCAAATATAATAAACACAAAGAACAGATGACATGTTGTGCAATATGTACCAAATATGAGTGATCACTGAAGAGTGCAGAGAGGTTTAACAGGATGTTCAGTTTCTTCTATTCTTGTTAAAATGATTTATGACAGTTATAATCCTGTTGCTCTCTGTAAAACCTACCATTCCATTGCCTCGTCCAGGCCTGTGCCCTTGGTGGCCGAGGTCTTGAAGATCTGCCATTTTCTGTCTTTGAGGGCGGGGAGGCCGAGAGAGTTGGCAACCTCGGTGGGTGTCATTGCCATATCCATGTCCTGTTTGTTTGCAAATACCACCAGGATCGCCTTCTTCAGCTCTTCCTCCTGGATAAGAAAATACAAACGATGATAAATTACTTCACAAAAACAAACTAGTAGAGCCCAGAGAGTTTAAACACCTAGAATTCATATCCTGATTTTAATAAAATGCTGTTATACAACAATGATCCACATCTAAATAAGCAGTTAATCCTCACTGTAATGTTATCAAGACCCAGATGTGACCTCATGGTGCCACTAGAGGATTTATTGGATCAACTGGCAACACCAATCCTTGAGCTCTGTTGATTTCAAGCTTGTAATGAACATTCCTACAGCCCTGCTTACCTCCAACATGGCCACCAGCTCGGACTTTGAGATGCCCATCCTGTCTCGGTCACTGCTGTCAACGACGTAGATGACTGCATCTGTGTTGGAGTAATAGCATCGCCAGTATGGCCTGTGAAGCATTGAGAGGAGTGGAAAAAGATGATTAGAGGTTGGAGAACGAATCAAGGAAGAATCAAAGAAAGAGGAAAAGGACAAGAGACAATATTTAAAATGTGAGGTGAAGATGTGGAGATTGAATAATAAAGAGATGATGAACTGATAAACCAGAGATAAACTCATGTGGTGGTACCATAAAAATCTCTTTAAAAAACTTCAAATGCCTTTTTAAAAAATTGTTTTTGAACCTTATCTAATAGATGCTGACAGAGCAACAAACTGCTTGAGCTTCATGCTTGTTCCACACGCGTACACTTTCACACATTCACACCTGAGGAGTTCAAGCCAGCATCTGCCACTGACACCTACCTGATACTTGTCTGTCCTCCCAGATCCCACACCTGGAACTTCAGATTCTTGTACGTGACCGTCTCCACGTTGAAGCCGATTGCTGCGCAGAGAAAAATCCCAAATGAGTACAGTGACAGCAGAGAACCTGAATCTGATTATTACTGTACAACCATCTTATCTGGATGTGCATTGTTATTATTCTGCTGGGCACTACGATTATGATATGAACTGCAGCACACGTGCAGACACTGTTTATTTTTTTTCTTCATTCAATTTCCAGGTTTTGCAGAGACTAAATAAAGAGAAGGAACTGGCACAATATCATAAGATACTATATTTGGTAAGTAAGAAGTTGCAGCATATTAGTCATGTTCAACAGACAACACTGTTATTTTTGTCCCCGACTAATGAGTTAGCAAAGGTGTTTATTGTCTTGAAATGGTCAAAGTACTCTTATCTAATCAACTGCATGAACAGATAACTTTTAAAAGAGAAGTAGCAAGTGGATGACTCAATCAAATGTGTTATTAAAACTAAAATATCACCAGAATATATTTTGACAGAAAGATCCTATTTAAAAATATGTATGTTTATATAGCTGATGTTTAAATACCACAGACTGTCCTATAGAGCATATTAAGCTTTATTCAAAAATGTTTATGTTAAATCATTGCTATCCTCGTTCTTAGCCCAGTGCTGGTTCATTTGATCACAAAGTGGCACTTGGGAAAAAATTACTCCAGTATGCACCATATTCACTGCAATTAAATCTGTTTAGCCACTAGTCTCGCCTCTCTCCAGCTTCTCCAAGAATGTAGCTCAGACTGGTTGCATGTGTTTGCTCAGCCTTTAAAAGTGTTTACTGGTGCAGGCCATTTATAATCTACTACTATTACTGTACATGAATAGGTGGTTCTCATGTCACTATGATGAAAGGGAAGATTAACTGAATGAAGGTGTGACGGCGGGCAAACATTACACAAGTGTGGAAGTGCAAAGCAAACAATACATACTGGGGATGGTAGTGACCACCTCTCCAACCTGCAGCCGGTACAGTATGGTTGTTTTTCCTGCGCCGTCCAGACCCAGGATCAAAATCCTCATCTCCCTTGTGCCAAACAGGCCAGAGAAGAGACTGGAGAAGAAACCACCTGGAGGATGAGGAGACAGGATGAATTACTTATAAGAGCAAACATTCATTCTTCATCTTCATTATAAATTGAATACTCTGCCAACCACAGTGCCCTGTAGCTTATTTGTACTCCTTTCTCATTCTGTGAGGCTGTGCTGAGAGCTCTGACCTCCCTGCTGACTGTCTTCTGTTTCTCCCTACAGGCACCATCCTTGGTTTATTTTGCAGATATGTGGCTTCTATTGTAGTTATCTTACTGTCTGCACATTACAACACCCTCACATTTAAGCCACTTATTTCGGCTTAAATACATATATATTATTAAAAGTGTGCCATTGTGTGTCTCCTTTTCGTTGTGAGTGAGCCAGGCCATAACAACGTAAACTGAATGATAACTCAGATCATTAAAGAACTGCCCTACAATAATTACATGAAACAATGCATTCAGTAGCAGTGTGAGTTTTTCTACAGCTGTAACATTACAACCAGCTATTTGCCTGACTTTGCATCATTGATCATGAGGCCTCATTCACTGTCACTCTAACTCAGTTTAGCTGAGCTTAACTAAAAACTCTAACTTGTATTTCGTCGCTCTCTTGTATAAGTCATAGATGCCCGTGAGTAGACATTTTAACATAAATAAGCTAAAACTGCGTGACAGGGAAACGTTGAATAGCTGCCCACACATAAACAGCTAAGTTAGCAGGCGCGTTAAATAAAGCTAAAAACAGGCCTTTACCGCCGTCCAAATACTCACAACAGACCATTCAATGATAGACTGAACGGACAAACCGGTGTTTTAACGGCTACTTGTTAAAATACTGACCCATTTTTGATAATACGACGGTCCTTATGTCAGCAGTGCGGCGGCAGGTTGGACAGCTTCTTCTTCCGTGTGGTGGACGTGTCTCTGATGACGACACCGTCTCCGCTTTGTTGTTTTTTTAAAACCTTTATTGAAACATGTCAAATATTACTTACAAATATAAATAGCGTGGTGAAAAATAATAATTAGTATAAATAATAGAGTTAAACACTGACATTAATGAGGAGGAGAAAAAAATTGAAATTTAATAGAGGGATTTAAACTATGATTTAAACCTTGCAAACAAGCAAACAACCCTCAGGACTCCTCTCCTCTCGTTTTGGGTTTACTATCGCACATTCAACACATTTAAAAACAATGTAACCCAAAAATACATAAATATCACCTAATGAGACACTTTTAAAAGCATTTTAACAATACTATTTAATTGGTGTTTTAATTTAAAAAATATATTTTTATACACACTAAGGGTGGATTCACGGATCAATAAAACATTTGAATTCTTATAATGTTATCATTATGTATATATAATATCACAGTTTTCTTTATGTTAATAATGCTGCAGCATTTTTAATTTCACTGTGAATAAAAAGTGCCGTAAAATGTAAATGTATTATCAGTATTTTATTTAATGGAAAGTGCGGCTGGTGAAAAAAAAAACGGGATACGTTCAAGAAGCAGAAACACGGATTGGCGTTCCCAACTGTTTCATAGCTGTTGTTGCTGAAGGGGGATCTGACGGTACGGGTGATATTGTTTTGAATGCAGCTCTTATTAGTCGAAGGAGTTGCCCTCTCTGAGCAGCATCACATTTCTGATCAACCTCACATTAGAAAGATTTTAAAGCTGCTTTGATGCAAAATATACAACAGTGCTGAATAATTCAACTTCAAGATGCGGGAGTCGCTCTGAGCTGTAGTTCTCCACGTATCGGATGGACCTGGTGGTGCCCGTCAGCTGAGACATCGTTCACAATCTGACACTGACAGGATGGTGGAGCGGTCGGACCGAGCCCCTCTGCTGGACTGGGAGGAGGTTCCCTCAGCGGAGAAGGACCGACAGTCGAGCCCTTCAAACAGCCGTGCCTTATCCGGATCTCCCTCGCCTGGGTTTGGGTGGAGCAGCAGTCCGGGGGGTCCCACTCCCACTCCCAGCGCAGACGGCTGCAGCGCCCCGCCCGCGACCTCCAGCACCCCCGTGGCGGGCACGGATGAAACGCTGCACCCCGACAAGGAGGGGCATCCCTCGGATTCAGGACCGAGGGAGGTGCTGCTGGAGGACAGGATGGTGAAATGGGAGGAAAAGGACCAAATTGTGTCGGTATTTGTGGTCACATTCAACACCAGATCAGGTGGGGGACATAAATATATATATATATCTACATGCAACATGGATTCATCATTGGCATATTGCATAAAATACAAAAGATTTTCCAAAAAAACATTATAATGGATGTGATGTTTGTAGATGGGGAAAAGGAGAGATATAGATGAAGCCTGCATCGCCTTATACAACCAAATCCTGTATCCGCAGAAACCTGCTCATTTACAGGTGTGGCTCTTTCTGACCTGGCCTTGAAGTTTAGAGGAATAATTAAAAGCCAGGGCTCTCTTCTATAGCCTAACTACATAACAGACATGTCAAAATGTCAGGATGAGTTTCTGTGATGGAGATCAATCAGCTGCAGAGTGGCCTGCCTATTCATTTTTAATGAGGGCCAGTGTTAAGGACAGGATGAGCCAATCAGGTCACTCACCTATTCATTTAAGCATTACATGTCAGAATGGTAAAGAAAACCAGATTTGATTGGTGCAGGAGATTTCTTACAGGGTGGAGCAGGGCCACTTTATGATTTTGCAGTACTCAGATTGACAGCAGGACCAGGAGAATAGGGTGGTGAACAGGTTATAACAATGCTTTCTTTGATATCTGCTCAGAGGAAGGGTTTTTTGATGTTGTCATTAGCACACCACCATCATCGCCATGTCTCACAGTCTGATGGATCCTCAATTTGAGGCCAATAAATAAGACCCCATGTTGATTAGCTGGATTAATTCCTGGTCCGTGCAGTCAATACCGTTACCCTGTTATCCCTCCAGTCCACTAATGAGCTGAGCTGGTGCCATGTGTTGTAATTATTGCAGGACATGATAATACAATACACGAAATGATTGCATCCATATCTGTGCACCTGAAGAAGAAAACCGTGACATTTATATCATTTGTGGACTAATATATGAAGGAAGAATATATCTCTATCTCAGTATTACACCATACAGTATCAACACAATTGTGCCAGTGTTTTGGGGAAATATCACAAAAGATCTTAGATACTGCAGTAGTGAATAAATGTTTGAACTCTACTTCTTCTCACTTAAAGGAGCAATACACTCTAAATATTTCAAAGTAGAAAAACAAGTGTTGCTGATGTATTTTTCTCTCCCTGATCCAGGCTGGTTTTTTAAGGTGTTTTTCTGACAGAAAATGTTTTACTTCCACATGTGGGTAGGGAAATAGGGGGGAAGACATGCAAAAAATAAAAAGGCTAACGAGTTTTTCCATTATCGATTTTTTCTTTTTCATGGTTAATCGATTACTTGTTTGCTCCATAAAATCTCAGAGAATGGTGAAAAGTATTGATCACTGTTTCCCGGAACCCAAGGTGGTATTTTCAAATGTCTTGTTTTATCCACAACCCAAAGATATTCAGTTTACTACCATAGGAGACCAAAGAACATATTAAGATTTAAAGCTGGAATGAGAGAATTCTTTACTCAAAATAATTAACCAGTTATCTAAATAGTTGGCAATCAATTTTATAGTTGGCAACTAATCGATTAATTGTTGCAGCTCTACAAAAAAGGTCTCTAGCCTGACTCCAAAGTCACTTGGACACCCTGATGGTCCCCTATGAAATTAACAAATGACACTTAAAAATGATCTTAAAACTTTTTAGCTGATACTGAACATTTACAGATGAATTGATACAGGATTAGGATCAGTTTTAGTATTGCACTTATAATCAGACTGACAGCAAGCTTAGACAGAATTTCACAAATATGTAAGTCCAGTATGAACTTCATGACACATCAAAACAATCACACCTCAGCTGTTTCTTCACTAGCAGTGACTTCGTAACAATAGCCTGTCTGTACACGAAACAGCTTAGTGTTCAGCCGCAGGTGTCTCGCAAGACCTGATACAGACTCTCAGCCTCAGTGTGACGCCCCATCAGCACACATTTTTGCACAAACTCCACTGATACATGTCAAACGGCTAATGATTAGATTGAAAAGCACACCGTCTGAGTCACCTTCTCTGTTACCCTTCTCCTATCAGTCTATATTTGCTCAGCTGCCGTTCAAGCGTCAAGCGCTCAACTGACACATAAACGAATTCCAAGGAATCCAGTTGGACTGTGTCGCTGTTGTTTCGTGAAATATGAAATGACGCAGCGATAATATATTTACTGTCTGTTCCTTTATCGCTGTGTGTGTGTGTCTGTGTGTTTTAATATGATCTTTCTGTTGTGTGGGTGTGTGCCACAGGCAACATGCTGGAGTGGTGTCTGCCCAAAGACATGGACTTGGAGGGAGTGGAGTTCAAAGCCATTGCCAGCGGCTCCCACCGAGTCACCACAGACTTTATGTAAGTGTGTAATGCATGCATGATCAGTGTGTGTGTGTGTGTGTGTGTGTGTGTGTGTGTGTGTGTGTGTGTGTGTGTGTGTGTGAAACATTCAGCAAGATCAGGAGAGGCTGCTCAGTCTCCTCTGTTGGTTTCCAATGATGTAAATCAATAGCCGAGTTAATAATGAATAAAGTATTTGCACAGCAGAGGAATTTGCTCACATGTTGTCTGACTCAGGATACAAAGGAAGGAAAGTAATTTGGAGTTTTAGGATGCGGCCCCATGTTTTCCTCCTGGCAGGACAGAACAACAGAAAGTGTTGCCCTAGCAAAAACAAAAAAGGAAAAAAAAGAACAGCCATCTGGCAGTGCCTTTTCTTTCATGACTCATGGATTCGTCTGTCTCCCTCCCTTCCATCCTCAGCTACTTCCGGAAGGGCTGCTACTTTGGCCTCGCCTGCTTTGCCAACATGGCGGTGGAGAGCACGGTGGAGAGGGGGGCGAGGATGAAGTCGGTAGGGATCCTCTCTCCTTCTTACACCCTGCTCTACCGCTACATGAGCTTCCTGGAGCATCAGGTCAGGTAAGAAGGGCGAGTTTGTACAGAGTGCTTAGACTCTGAACTACTACTTTCACCAAACTAAAGACTTAAAACTGGGGTTCCAACTAATGAATAATTTCATTAGTGTTTAAACTCAATTATTTTTGATAGATTGATTTAATCTATAAAATGTTACAAAATATTAAAAATGGCCATCACAATTTCCCAGAGGCCAAGGCAATGCTTCAAATTGCCAATTTTGTCTGACCAACAGTCCAAAACCCAACAATGTTCAAATGGCAAAATTTCACTATCACATGATATTTTTCAGCACATGGCCTTTGCCCTGTTGTCATGGAGCCGTTGATGTTCAAATTTCCATTTTCTGCTGTTATTAAATTACTTAAATTGATTAAGTCGTTATCAAGATCACGTCATCGTTAATATAAGTATTTGTTCAAATGAAACTAGAAGACTGAAACTGGATCCCTGTTAGTTAAAACATTTTCAGATGCATCAAAAACAACTTGAGCAGTAAAAACATGAGTAAAATGCACATTTTGTTCTAAACATGGACACTAAAACAAATTTTTAACAGGGCAAAGTCTACATGTTAGCAGCTCCGTGATCAATCAATCAATCTATCAGTCTATCAAACTGTATTTGTATAGCACCTTCATTCTGGTTAGTGCAGTTCAAAGTGCTTCTCAGATGACTGACCAACCGATAATGAGACAGAAGTGTAGACTGTGAAAACAACAAAAAAGACAAAAACTAAAAAATTAAAATGCTAGAAAACAAAGATGTTGAAAATGCAACAATGTAGATTTGAAAACTATATTAACAGTAATATTAATAATAGAGTGGAAAAGGAACTTTGGATAAGTATGAATGTAATGAAAAATGAATGTAATGTAATTAGTTCATAGGTGAATTCACACATGGCCTCTAGGTGCTGCTACTGGGGCTTTTTGTCTCACTCTGGCCTAGTTCCTCTTCTTTCTTTTCCACTTTCACACTTTTTGTATGACTCCTGCTTTCTATGTCTCACACTCTCTATCTCCTCCAGCAACAATACATTTCCATGAACCCTGTTAATTTCTACTGGGGACAGACCCCCTGTGCTTAAGTTTTTCATCCCAAGTTTTGTCACACTTCCTCATCAGCAGCCCTTTCAACACAGACCTCTCTATAGTCTCTCCCTCCCTTTCTGTGCTTTCCTCCACCACAGTTCCCACACTCTGGCCTCTCCTGGCCTCCAGTCATGCAGCGGTCATGCTCCTTTACTCATCATTCTCATGTAGCTTGCTCCAGATTCCACTTCTGCTGACTGCCATGGCGTCGTAGTCTGTTTCTTATATAAAGAGCTGTTGTTCGTGAAGTGACAGGAATGTATAGATACTTTTCTCTTTATTCTCTCTCTCTCTCTCTCTTCCTTCTTTTCTTTGTCTGTTATTTTTCTTCTCCTGGTCATGGTAGCTAGTGGAACTCTGCCAACTTAAAACGCCACCTTTCTCACATTTTAAACTATAAATTGTAAAAATTAAATTCAAAAAAGATATATTAATAGTTACTTGTAACACTACTTGGATAGTATCCTAGCTTTAGTTGAAACTTTATCAACAAGCAAACCAGGTTGGAAAACCACACGGAAACTCACATATTTTAAGTACTCCTTAAGAACAAATAACAAAAAAATAGCCCCTTTTATATTTCCATAACAAGGATCCAGCTTACTTGCTTGCATAATTTCTCTCTGATTGACATCCAGCTCTTATATTGCTGCACATTGGTGGCAGTGCAGTCTGTTGTTACTGAATGAGGGTTTCAAGAGAGAGAGGCAAATTCATTTGTATTACAAAGAGCTGCAGCTGATTATTTGTTCCACAATATCTGCATAGATTAGTCACAGTTGTATTTTTCCATTTTAAGATCAAAATGGCTCTCTTTGATGAAGGAGTTCGCTTGTCCTTTTGAATATTTATGTTGGGGAAAAAATACCCAAATTGGTTGATCCGAAGAAATTTAAACAACTATTTTTGATAATTGTTTTCAGGTTCAGAATCAGACGACTTATTTTTTTTCTAGAAGGGCAATACAGTTTTACAATCTACCCAGTCCACATGAATAAAACTCAATCTAGAAGCAGAATTCAACGTATGGGTACAAAAACACAAGCAGCAGACATACTCCGTCACCATCAGGTTGCCACATATATGGAGGCTTACGTGAGGATTCAGGAGGTAACAACAACAGAACAACACAAACTTCAGGGAAAAACACTTGCAGTCCACACAAGTTTAAAGGAGGTGACCTACATTTCAATGTCTACTGCCAGCATTTAGCAGCGTGAGAGCAGAAGGAATGGAGGAATTAGGATAGCAGTTTGTTTTCCTAAGGGGCGCATGATAGCACCAGCCTGAGGACATTAGCTTTTTTTTTTTTTTTTTTTTAATGTTAAAATTCTGCAGTTCCAGCTTTTTAAGTGTGAGTATTTTTTGGTTTCTGAGTTGTGGATTATTGGTCGGAATAAAACAAGACATTTAATGATGCTTTGTGAGATGATGATCAACATTTTTTATCGTTTTCTGACATTTTATAGACCAGACTAAGAAAATGTTCAGTAAGGAACATAACCTTTAGTTGCAGCCCTAATTAGATGTCATTTTGTCCTCTGCCCAGGCTCCAACTTCAGTCCCCTGGCCACTACTCTCCTTTGGAAGCTTTCTATGAGGACAAGAGAGCTCTTCTGCCCCCTAGTGGCGATTGTGTTGTTACTACATGTCCGGCAAACGCTTGGGGAGCTGCAATCAACCATAGCATGCATCCTGAAATGAAGGTAGGAGGGACTACAACTTTTTCTATATCCTTGATCACTGAGAGTCAAATTTACAGAGCTTATTTGTTGATGCTGCATCTTTTAAAAAAATGTGACCACAATTCCCAACCCTGTACACCATATAAGTTGCTCAGTAACCTTGCGTGCCTTTGTGTCCAGATCACCCACCCAGCCGGCTGTATGTCCCAGTTCATCCGCTTCTTTGGGGAACAGATCATGGTGCTGTGGAAGCTGGCGCTACTCCGCCGACGCATCCTCATCTTCTCCCCACCACCTGTGGGTGTGGTCTGCTACAGGGGTGAGAAACATCTGGATTATTATAAAAAAGATTTTGAATCAGAGTGACAACTAATCTTACAGTCTCATTGTAGTGCATTTGTGTCTTTTACTAATTTATTACATCTGGGAATTTTACATCAATGTAAATGCAGTTCCTTTCCAGCTGTATCACTGTTAGACAGCCCACATGTCTGCACATTCACATCCTGTTTTGCTCTTTTTCTCTCCCACACTCATGCATCACTTTTTTTCTAATTTCACCCTCCACCTCCTCTTCCCTTTCAGTGTACTGCTGCTGTTGCCTGGCAAACATCTCCATTCCCGGGGTGGGCGTGGCCGTGCCCGAGTTCCGCCCCTTCTTCTATGTTAATGTGGCCGATATCAGCGCCCTGGAGAATGAGCTTTCCTACGTAGCATGTAAGTGGATGCTTGAAACATGCTTAACTTTTGTGATAAGCCCAGTGAAAGAGGGCATCGCCAGGTTATTTGGTCTGACTCATACAACGAGTGATCCGGTGTGTGTTTCTATGTTTAGGCACTACTGAGAAGATCTTTGAGGAGAAGAAAGATCTCTATGATGTGTATGTAGACAATCAGAATGTAAAGACCTACAGAGACGGGCTGAAGCCGCTGCTACGTCTCAGCACTGCAGACAGGGAGAAATATCGCAAACTCACCGAGCAGAGGTAGGTACAATGGGAATATCACACTATTCACATGCTCATGCACAGGAGAAGAGACAAGAAAAGATCATCTCAGAAAAACATGAGCTATAACATACTCAGCAAAGCCTATAAGAAGACTAACACATATTAATAAATAAGTTCAAGGTCTCAAGTTGATGCAAATGTCATGTGATCCAGTAACACTCCACTGAGAGTATAGCCTCATAAGACAGCAAACATTGCACTAGTTCTCAATTTAGTTAACTAGCTAAGGCAAATAACTATCAAGTGTACATTAAATAAATAACTTGGTATAAATCAGTCCATTGTATCCTGTAGGTTTTCACAAGAACTGCTAGAAATAAAGTGTATTATTGTGTGTTTGTGGGTGTGTAGGCAGATGTTGCTGTACTCCCAGGAGGAGAATGGAGACTGTGTGTCCAGTGAAGAGGATCTCTTTATTCTGTAAGTACAAAATGACTCATTTAACCAGCCTGTGGAGTGGTAACCACTGATAAACCACTGTGCACACAGCAGACACGACTTCATCCTTTTATGAGGATCCTGGGAAAAACAGTCAGCACAGTGGCAGCTTAGAAATTTAAAATTGAATCCAAGAGGTAATGAGCCTGACAAAATCCCTCTGACCTATCTCCTCCTCCTCCTCCCACGGTCGCTCCAGTTATTACATCCCACAAAGAGCAGATTTGTGATCATTTTCCTGTGCTTTCTTGATGTCATCGCTGCCACTGCTCAGCATAGAGACACGAAATGCAGACTGTGGTTAAGTGAGGAAGAGTTTATACAGGACAAGGGGAACAAAACAAGGCTGAAAAAGTCAATTTCAAGGGTATACAGTTAAATTTAGTTGTAAGAAAATCTCAACTTAATGCAACTGATTCACTTTTCTTCTCAATTTTAACTTGCCCAGGTTTTTCCTGGAGCAGAACAACAGGATTTTCCAGACCCTGAGCGAGGTGGCAGGGAGCCCTGATCCCACACTGACCCAGGAGAGTGTGAGGGCCATGGGCCTTGATCCTCACGGAGACAGGCTCTTCCTCCTCCATTTGCTGGAGATTTATGGCTATGACACCCTGCTAGTGTCGGAGCAGCTCTGCTGCAGCTGAGAGACGACAGACGGCCGGTTTCCCACCTTTCATCACTGCTGGTTGTAAAAGTCTTGAGCCAGCTCTGAGTGCTGCACTACTGGTTTCTTGGAGTCTCCAGGAGTAATTTGAGCCTCCAGAAATATCTCTGGCATAACTTTTTTTCGTTGTATATCTCCCTGTGGTTCTGTGGTTCTGCTCATTCACAACCTGATGGCTTCAGTAACATGTGGTCATCTCGAAGCTCAACTGGGTGACTTGATACAGCTGCAGCATTTCAACAATGAGCAGTCAGTTGTGTTTGAAGGCCATGGATGGTAGGTCCAAACAGAAGATGAAGATAACAGAAGAAATATTTAAGTGGTCCAAACTGTACTGGATGAACAAAACAGAAGAGGTGGAGTGTGAGAGTGAAAGAGAGGTAGCCTTCCTGTAAATAATCCTGTTCTTTTCTTTATGTACAGTGTGTCAGCGTATGTGTGATATGGGGTACCAGTGTTGCTATCCTTGTATCAAGTGCTGGATTTAAACATCAAATTTTAAGCCTCTATGTCCAAATCAGTACCTCCTTCTTTGAAAAATATCATGTGATTACTAGCAGGTCAAACCGCCTATGTCTGTACACACTGCTGTTTAAGTGACACTTAATGCAACAAACGACCAGTTGATGGATTTTGCCCTATCAGTTTATTTCCTTTTAATGTTAAGGCTAATCACTTTTAGTCTGAGCTGAAACCAAATCAGATTTTCAAATGATGTCCAACAGACAAAGGTGAGGTTGAATAGAGGCATATTGCTCCCTGACTGTCAGCTGGGCCTGCAGATCAGAGTAATAAGCTGTTACAAAGACTCAGAACTGTTTAGTCTTTTATGCTTTTTTCCAGTTGTGTTTTCAGCACTTGCATCAAGATGAAGACAGAGCTAACAACTCCAGTTGATTCTCTTAATTCATAGAAACTAAGGTGATTTTTTGTAACAGCTAATACAAAAAAAAAAAAAAAAACACTTTTAAGCTCTGGACGTTTATGAAGCACATCATAGAGACACATATTTTAGCTCCCTTTACAACAAGCAGAGCAGTTGTCTTAATGCAGAGGGAAACACACAAGTGGGAAAAGAAACTAGACTTTTGTTTGTTGTCTGTTTTTTGTTAATGGTTAAAGGGATAGAATCATACAGCTGCATTAATCAAATTAGGCCACTAGATGGCAGTTATCAAACACCATGTTTTTAGGGAAGTTTTTTCTTAAATCAAAGAACAATGATTGTGAGATTGAACTACGAAGTAAATGCCTCATAAAAGCAAAACAACTAGCTTTCACAGCCATTAGTCGTTATTACTATGAAAAAATACTAATTAATACAGCTTTGAACAAATGTTCTCCTTTGTTAAGGCAGTCTTGCTTTTCAGAATTCTGAATTTCTAAAATTTAGTGACCATTACCACACGGAATAGTCTGACCTGTTACATAAATGTGCTAAAAAAGAAGAAAAGAAAAAAAGCTAATATCACATTGAATTAACATCACTTCACGTCAATCATGGTGTTCACTTGCTCCTGAAAAGGATGTTTGGTGCTTTGGTTACTCACTGGGCTTTGTGCCCAACACTTAAAAAAGATATAATACTCTAGACTTAAAGGTTATTGTCATTTTCTGTTTAACACTACTCATTCTTATATATTTAATTTGTTATTTATTGTTTTATTTATAGTTTGTTGCTTAGCTGTAAATTGTTTTGAGTGTAAATATTCAATTGCTGTAACATCATCTGTGAAGAAATGGGATCAGCTGAATGTGTTTTATAAGGCGATAGTGATCCTGTAAAGCCTCTGTGTATCACTGCAATTCTGTGTTGGACCGTCAGCTGTAAAAAAAACAAACAACCGTGAGCACATTTTCACACATCACATGGCACCTTAGACAACCTGTACAAAGCTGAAGTAAACGTGTGTAGTTGAAGGAATAGTCCAGCTCATGTTAAAACACCTTCTCTTTATTTATTTTACTGTAATCCATTTCAGAAATAAAGCGCGTTGACACTTAAGAAAAACACTGTTCTCAGTTTGAATATTGCATATAAACAACCTTTGTTTTCCTGAGCTTCACTTCTACATTATCCATGTTTCAGGATGTGTGAACATACATGAATACTTTATATAGAGCTTAATATACAACATTTAGGTGTGGTTTTACCGCTACAGACACTTGTATCATTGACATTATCATTAATGCCACATCTGGATTCATTCATGCCGTTTTCAGGGTCAGCCAGTATACATGCTGGCATGATGCCTGTCACAGCAGCTTTTAGAACAGCCAGCCAACGCTGTTTAAGGTCAGGCCCCTCGCAGGTGAACACGTGGGTGGTTTTGGATTGGCTTAGACAGAAACAGGACTGACTCTGGAGCTCCTGAGGGGAATCCTCCACACTGCAGCCCAGTAGAGGTATAGTGGTAAGGGGCTTCACATCCTGGCGATGAATGAAAGTGATAGAAAAAAGGTTTTAGACATATCAGAGAAGTTCAAAAAAAGAAATACACCTTTAAAAAGAGTCTTCCACACAGGGCACGAGGGGTCACTGAATGATTTGATGAGTATGGAACTGAGGTAATTTTATACTTTATGTTGGTTTATCATTTAATTTGTCTCTTAAAAGTATCTATATGAAGCCAGGCAGTTGGGAAGTAATGTAAAACAAAGCCTCAGGGCATATACTGGAGGCACCTGATCCAGATTCAAAGCAGATTTTTTTGCTGATGATAAAATCAATCATGTCTTTAAAAACCATGTAGCGTTTGGCTGACTCAAACAAGTCGGTGTGTGAAGTTGTATACACAGCAGCACAGTGTTTCCTTTCCCCCGCCCCATATGATTGCATGATGGCAGATGCTGACTGTTGCACATTTGTCAGGTGGTTGCTGTGGTGACATCTGTGTATGACAACATCACATGCATACGCAAGTAACAGTGAAATACAGACAGAAGAGAGTATGTGGAAGTTACACTGACACTGTTGTCTATCACAGAGATCCCTACCTGTGCAGCAGCGTAGAGGTAGAGGACTGGAGGCTTGGTCCTGGTAATAACAGACCACACTCGTTGCTGAGTCTTGGGGTTGTCACCATACTGCAGGAAGCCGCTCATTTCACTTTCACTGCAAACTGGAGATGCTTCCAACTGGGAGAGAACACGCATACAAAAAAATACAATGCTGTTACTGAAGAATTTGTACTTTTAAAATATTTTCAGTAGGTTTAAAAACACACAAGACTCACCTCCAGTACTCTTTTCTTCTTGCTGTCCACCCTCTCCACTCTTTGTGCAGTCAGGATGGAGTAGCAGGCTTTACACACTTTGTTCAGCTTATTACCATCATACTGTAAAGCCACTTTGTTGTCTGAACACTTCCAACACACCACCTGGAGGAGCAGAGAAACCATCACTCCTGAGTTGTCCTTGTTAGATTTAGTCTGTGTTATGTGTTTCATACGAAGCTAAAGTTTATCATGTGACTCACACAGCCACAGGCTCGGCAGTGATGTCTTCTCCTGGTCAGCGCATTGAAAGGCTCCTGGCATTTCATACACATGGTCACCTCGTTGTCTCTGATCCAGCGTGGGGCACGTCGGCCGAGTTCATCTGTCTGTAAAGCACAGTTCAAATGTTTCATAATCTTACTGTGTTATTCTAAAAAAAAAAGATTATAAATACACACAAACCCTGTATGACCCCACTTCCCCATAGTAACTACTCACTGGTTCTTCCACATTCAACTCCTTTGAGGCCAACTTGAAGGTTTCATTTTTCTTCTGAAACACATCGATTGCTTCCTGAATCACCTGGAGAAAAACATTGCTTTAGAAAACTTAGCTGACACTATTGAATCTTTTCCTAATCCCTGTAACATTTTACGTGCTGCAAAAAAACATTAAATACAAAACACCCTGGTACCTTTATCCACTCGTCTCGATCTTGTTCAGAGCTGGGATAAAAACAAAGCAAAGAATTACATTTAATATTACATGAAATGCACTTTCATGTTTAATTAATAACACAAGCTGATTATGCACATGGGTGACAGCAGGTTTAAAATACATTCACAGTTTCGGTAAGTGTAGAAGTTATCTCACAATTCTTGGATGTGCTCCAGGGTCTGGATCAACACCAAAAACTTTAGAAAGATAGGCCACAGACCAAGTAAAGAAAAAAGAAAAAAATATTTTCCCTATTCATATCTTGTGTTCAATGTGTTATTTTTTGAGTACTTTTACATCAAACTCAAACTCATCAAACCATGCCCTTTACCCTATGTATCTATTTGTGACTGAAGATGAAGATGCTCTCACTTCCATTTTACTCTAATTTAATTATATTTTTCAAATGTTTAGCTAGTTGTCATGATAAGGCAGACATGTACCACGCACACACCTGGACTGTAGCTCAAGGGTCTTCTCAGTCCCAGACACTTGGAAGGTGTATAAGTGGTCTTCGTTGGTGGTCTGTTGCACCTGCATGCCATCCACTCCGATCCTGCACCGAACCGTAAAACGTTGCCCAACTAGGCTGAACTTTGGACTGCAGCACAGCAGAAAGTTGTTGAACTGTGGGAAATAAATAATCTTTATGAACAGTAACAGTAGTTTTTTAAAATTACATTCTCAGTTTTATTCACTGTCTCAACAAAAATGTCCCACTATGTAGTGTATCAGCATCTGTTCCTTCATACAAATCAATGGTCTAACCAGGAAGAGGTGCCTCTCCATGGCAGATGTGTTCCTAGCAGCGAGCTTGAGCAGACGACCTTCCCTGAGAAACTCATTGGTCGGGTTAACCACCTCCTCCTCTCCGACCATCTCATAGATCTCCAGCAGCCGCTTCAGGCTCTCCTAGAGGGAGAGAAAGATACAGTCGATTAAAAACTGATCTTTATGGAGTCAATCGTAGCTTTATATGGAAATGTTTGTTCCAAAAATTGTTATAGAAAATACAGGCACATAAACCATAAAACATTGTATTTAGATTTATTATTACAATGACAAAGATGCACATTTCTCCCATATTAAATAAGCCAACCATAGTTTTAACCTCAACTGTGCTGCCGTTGCATTCGAAATGACATATTCATCCGAAGCAAAATACCACAATTGTTAAAAAAAACAATACCATACAATATGAGGTTTGTGACAACGGTGAAATCTTACTTAAAACAATAGTACATTATGTGTTGTGTTATGATAACGTACAGCTTTGTGGATGGCGCTGTTTGAGTGGGTGGCAGCCATGGAAATTGTCTGCAAGGATTCTGTGGGTAGAGACACAGTGAAAGGTTCACACTGTTCATTACAGATATAATGAGCTTTCACAGACAGGCAGGAAAGAGACACCATCAAAGTCTGACACATCCGACTCACAATAAGGATACTGGTAGACAAATGTGGACAGTCTGCCTTTAAAAATTCTGATCTGAAATATTTGATATACTTGATTATTGATATGTGTGGTATACTCACTCTGAGCCGGCTCGTAGTCTGGGTTGTCCTTGGGCAGTTTCTTCAAGTAATCACTGAGCAGCATCTCATAGCGAGGGACCCTCTGGACCGGTTCCAACATGTGATGCTGCAGAGTCAGGCTGCCACACACCTCCTGAGTCTAAAAGCAGGACAACACACACATTACACCTTGCTGATTTTGAAGTATAATGACTGAACTATACCCTGCTGAACATGTCTTACTTCTATATCCTGGATGATGCATCTGAAGGCAGAGGAGCGCTCGGACCACGTCCTCACCAGCTCCATGGCCTGGTCGAAGTTCCTGACATAGTCGGCATACATCCTCAGGAAGGGTGCATGTGGTAGCAGAACATTACCCAGGCCTGGACTCTCACACCTGGATTTGGTGGAAGAGGGCAGGTCAAGGATCTACAGAGCTCCTGTCCATTAGTCTTTGGACAATGACATGTATTTGTTGTCACTTTGTTACTCCAGCACTTTGGCTTTAAACAGACACAATGACAATGAGGATAACGTGCTGACTCTTAGCTTTAATTTTCCAATCACATAAACAATAACAGAAGTTTTATACACAGCTACACAGCAAATGGGAAAATAACCATAATCTTTTCATCCAGGAAAATACATCAATGCTGTACTGGGCAGTGTTATATCCTTTCAAAGTTGTCTGTATTTGTTGCGTGAACACCCACCAGTGGCTGATACAGTTCTCCAGGTCAGGCAGCAGGAACTGGCTGTGGAAGGAGTAGATGGAGGAAATGTTGGAAAAGATGTTCTTTATCACCTCAGGAGGAAATGAGCCTCGACCTGCCTCTTCTGTTAGGCGTGAGCAGAAGACCTGTGGTGGAAGTTAGAGGGGCAGAACATGCTCAATTATTTCTCTTGCTATTGAGCTTTTACACAAAAAAAAAAAAAATGTAGAAAAGAATGTAGGTAAATGACATCTGATGTGCCTGATAAACAAGAATTTGTGTATCTGTACCTAACAATAAATTGTTAATCCACATCTTCCCAAACATTTGAAAAACAAGCCCCACATTGCAGTGCAAACTTTTTAGCATCGAGTACATTTTCATTTTTTATTGAGCCACAAACAGAACATCCCACTTACCTGGTCTAGAAGGTTGAGACGAACCACGTAGGCTCTCTCTGTCTGCAGGAGTTCATTGGCTATCTTGAACAATTTCTGCTCTTTGGTTTCTTCCTCTTTTGGTTCATCTCCTCCACTCTCTTTCCTCTCCTCCTCCTCCTCCTCCTCCTCCTTCTCGTCACTCTGTTCAGCTTTAGACTCCTTGTGAATCTTCCCATCTTCTGGAGTTGCCGCTGTCCATTTGCAGGAAGACCTGGAGCCAAATCCTGCATGTATCTTTCTTTCTTCCGTTTTGTCATTAAAATCCGTCACAGTTAATACTGCACATTCTTTCTCCAGTACTAGCCCTTTCATTTGTCCTGGCGAGTGCTCCTTACCATAGCTTGACAAAAGAGGAACTGCTTTATTTGTAGTATGGTTGAGTCTATGGTTAGCAGGTGCTTTGATGGTGATGGCAGGCCCACAGCAGTTGGGTGTTTGTAGCGGTTTCAGTGGTGAGCGTTCCGTTTTTTCAGTGGGAATTCTGGAGAAACAAAGTGCATTTAGTCACTAGAAATTCAAGTAGTCCTTCAAATTACTGGATTATATATTGTGCTATACAACACTTCACAAATTAACCAAACTAAAAACCAAACCTGTTTTCTTCCAAGTAAACGATCAAGTCGGGCACACTCAAAGATTTCCCTGCCATCTTCTCCTGTCTTTCCGTCTTGCTGCTTGGAATTCTGTGTAGTCCCAGCCAGGATTTAGAGTTCCTGGCAGGGCTGTAGCTCCCCATCTTTCCCTGAATGGGACTGGGGGTCCGCAGTTTTCCTATGAGACCGCTATAGTTTCTTGGGGACAATTTAGCGGGGCTATGCCCTCCTTCCCTCAATGGGCTACAGTTCTGAATGCCTCTTTTGCCTGGACTCGGAGATCCTAACAGTGGACTGCCCGCAAGAATTGGAATCCCCTGAGGATGTCTGGCAGGGCTCAGTTGTTCTCCATTCAAAAAACTGCAACCCCCTATTCTCACAGGACTTGGGGAGCCTTGACAGTTTTGTGCTGGGCTGAGGTAGGAAAAAGGCACTCCATAGCTTCGGTTAGGACTCTGATCTTCTGTGCCATTAACTTTCGGAAGTAGGAATTTTCCTGTAGTGGGACTGTGAGCTTGACCTTGCTCTGCGCTCAAAGGACTCTGGAGATGAGCGGGTTTAGGAGGCACTGAGGAGAGAAAACATTACGATTGGATCTTTTATGATTTCAGTCTGAGGTCTGGTTAGTGTAGTAGCACTACAGAGTGAAGACAAGCTGTGATCTGAAAGAATAAGAAGGGATCTACTGAATAATAATGACAAGAACACTCTACATCTTCCACACTACATTAAAAGACTTAGTGTGGAAGGTATTTATCGATTGGGTTATGGATGTACAAGCCTACCTTCTGGTTTGGAGGGTGATCTCTTAGCTGGACTTCTGTCAACCTCTTCCCCGACACCGAGTTTAGAGTTTGTTTGAGTTCTGTCACGAGCACGTCCACAGCTGTATGAGCCACACACTCCACTGTTCACTACAAAAGAAATGAATACAGTTATTATGCACGTGAATATGAAAAACCTTTTTTCCTTCACACTGGAGGGCAATATTTTCTTCTCTTCACTAAGGCTTTATCACAATTACACTGGGGGAAATACTTAAAACATCAAATGTAATTTTATTGTTTTTGCACTGTTACAACAACTAGAAATATATGAAGGTCTTGTACGTATTTCCCTAAAATGTGGAATTTTGACACATTTTTTCCATTAAAAAACACTATTTTTGAACAAGACATTACTGCAGGCAATGTATTTTTAAGAATCAACCCACAGATTAGTCTGTTTTGCAGAGTCCTGGAATACCACACACATTTCCTAAACCGTTTCAAGATGATGATGATTCAGACGTCTTCCTTTTTTTGAGCTGTTGACAAATACTTACGTTATAAAGTCACACGTAATTAAAACAGCAGTATATATTTTAAGGTTGGTTCTTTTATGCGTTTTGGTGTAACTTATGGTTGCACTGCAGCCGGCTTCTCTTCTCAGTTCTCACCTTTGCTTTGTGTCGGTTTCACCCCCCCCCCCCCCCCACCCCCCCACACCCCCCCACGTGTGTGGAGGCAGTGAAACAGGTGAAGTGAAAATGAGTTGACAGTAACCATGCTCATTACTGTAGGTGCAGTAAAAGCTTCATGAATAAAAAGCCAATCAGAGTACCACTTGTTCAACCAGCATAGTCATGTAAATGATTATGACATTTTCAGCTGCTTTGTCTGCAGTCTCCATCCACTGCCAGTATGTTTTACACAGCCACAGTGTGCTGATTAGGCTTAAAGTACACTGTGATAAAACAACCTAGAATGAAAGCTGTCTGTATGTAACTTAGCTAGTTTAAAGGAATGTGACAAACTAAGCTAAACAGTTAATTGTTGTCAACTACAGGCTGAGACAAACCAGTGGTAACTGCAGACAGCTCTTCTTTCTAAACTTTGACATTAGATTAGTTTCCAGTGAGCCTTTACTGAGTTTTTAAAGTGACTTGCTGTTCTAAACATTATTGATGCTCCTCTACAATACAGCATTGTTATATTTAAAATATGAATCCAATTCTTATCCCTTTCTAACTTTATACTTTTTGTAAATAATAGATTTTTTAAAAACATGGTCTTTAGTTGAGAAACAACTGATAAGAGTACGGGTAAAGAACTAAACCGAGTATTGCTGAGGGAAGGAGTATCGATCAAATCTTAACGATAGCCATCCTAACTGACCTCCACCCTTCAAACAACTTACTTCATTCAAATTGTGTAACAGATTAGTTTCTTACCTGCGTTTTCTTATGTAAGATAATCCACTACTTGAATAACCAAGTGAAGCTTTCCAGTTTACTCCTGGCTTTGCTGAAGTGTGAGAGGTTTGTCGGTCATGTGTACTTTCTCAACAGGGTAATACTTCTGCTTTCTCACTTCTGTCTTTTCGCCACACAGTCTAACCACCCTAGTCTTATAAGTTATGTCAGTGGAAAAATTTAACACTTGCTGAGTACCATTACTCCTACAAAATGCTTTCTAGACACCAAACACTCACATTTAGGAGTAAAAAAAAAACAAACAAACACTGGAGTGGATAACAAAGACTATATTAAAAGGGCTACATGTTGACAGCTTTTTTTTTTTCCTCTCCAAAAAACTGCGATGGGTTGAAGCGATTTTAAAGAATAAATCACTGCATACAGCTCGTCTTTTTTTGAAACTTCAGATAAAACAAACAGATATAATGTGTTAATCGATGAGCTTTATCCATTAATCTGTCAATTATTCTCTGGATTCTCTGGATTAAGATCAGTTAGCAGATTTGTTTTTTTATTTGAAAAATAAAAATCTTGATCACTCTTTCCCAAAAGTCATGTTTTGTTCCATCCAATGGTCCATAACCCAAAGATATGGTTCAATATCAAAGAGAAGTAAAGAAAACAGAAGATATTCACATTTAAAAACCTGGAACCAGAGAACTTGGGCACTTTTACATAAAAATTACAACTAATTGACTACCAAAACAGCTGTCCATTGACTAATCATTTGCCTTCAGTCAAATCTAAGATAGCACTTTCCCACTGTTTGCAGTCTTAATACTAAGTGGAGCTAACCATCTGCTGATTGCTTCACATTTAATTGGACAGACACAAAAATCCAAATAGGCATATTTTCCCAAAATGTCAACTAAAGTTTGTTTTTAAAGTGGATCCTAAACATACTGTAAATGTGAATCAACTGCCAGCCTCTATGCTCTGATTTTTTTAATGCAGAATAAAGGAAAGTTATTCTCCTTCATGTTTTAACCATTTCGCTTATTAAAAATCACTGATAACTTTGTGTTTAAAAGTCATGCTTGTTTCAATTTATGCTGCCCTTTCTTGCCATGTCTTGATAAGCCTCACACCAAGCCAAAGAATAATCTCCATTATATAGGTCATAGTGATGCACGACACTGTTGAATCCTGAATCTGATAGTACCATTGGAGCAAAAGAGACTTATACTTTAGTCAAAGTCTAAACAGATCGCTTTGCTCTCTCTCAGTGAGTGAACAGTAAGGCTTTGTGTGTGTATGTATGTGTGTGTGTGTGTGTGTGTGTGTGAGGGATTGTCAAATGCCGGTCTCAAGACACACAGGCAAAGTCCAGGCTGAATCAGGGGAAAGAGATTTCAGTAGAGTAATCCAACAAGCTAAGAGGCTGTGCCGTACAAAATTCAAATTCTTGTGCGCTGCATACAAAAGGCATTTCATTCACAAGCTGACAAGGGAACTAAAATACCATTTATTCATATAAGCCATGCACAAAAATGAGAGTTAATGTTCTTACCAGCTGCCCTGGTCACCCCTCTTTCATGGCAGTTTGAGCCAAAGAGGGCTTTTTAAAGATGATATCCTCAGGTTTTAATGACTGTTTAAAGGTTGAAGGGTCATGTGTTTTTATTTACCCAATGAGATAATAAATCCATGTCTGCTAAAGATTTTGTGGGTGTAAAGTTCCGTGGAAACACAAAGCTTCCCTGACACACAGGAAAACACTCAATCAATCAAACAAACAATGGCCACTTGTATCCAATCATTATAAATGAACCATTAATGAAGACTGAGTCACTAAAACAACTACTTTAATCATCAGAGTGGGACAACTTGTAACTTTCCTATGCTAGTCTGCCTCCTAGCTTTAACTACAGATTTCTATTTGATATGTAGTCAATGTTAGCCAATATAGACCCATCATTATGTTATGTGGCTTTTTTTGTAGAATTAGTTACAATTAGGGCCTTATTGGTTAATGAAGATGGAGGCTGGCCCATGTATAGGTATTGGTCATTTATGAAAATGAAGGATTTAACTCAGAAAAATGTGATATTTTGTGTTTCTTGTTTATCAAGTGAGTTCTTAGAAAGGCCTGAATATGTACCATACAAATGTGGAGACAAGCAGGAAGGTAAATATCCGTCACCTGTGTAAGTGGCGTTACAGTCTCCTGCAGCACCTTTGACCTTCCGTCTGACCGCCACCCGTCTGAACTCCTCCGTGTCACGGTTACATTTCAGGGACAAACTGTTCCTCTTCTTCAGGTCAAACATTGTCACGAAGTAGCCTCAGGTCCAGCTGTCCAAAAACACGATAATATTCACTGGTAAAAGAAAGAGAAAGAGAGAGAAGGAGAGAGAGAGAGAGGAAGAACGACTGAGCAAGGGCCCCAAGGCTTGTGGAGCTCATAGTTGGCTTTCAATCAGGTCGCTAATAGCCATACAGCTGTTTGTAAGCCCCGCCCCTGATTGACAGAAAGGACACTGACCAATCAGCAGGCACACTGAACAGTGTGTTACAGTTTTGTTTTGTTTTTTAAATTGACTCCTCATGTCATTTACAGTTTGGTGAAGCATGTAAAATGTCTGTTTTAATGTTTGTAAACACTGCATCCTCTTAAAAGATTTTGAGTCAGTTTGTTATTTTAACCACAAGTTAGATTTTTACCACATATGTGATCTGAATGACAAAAAGTGTTTTTTAAAAAGCTTAAATTTATTAATAATAATCAAATACATAAATACACAATTAAATGATCAGATAAATGCTAGATGTCCAGCTGGAGTAAATGTAGCACAACCACAAACAAGACCAGAAATACTCTACTACTCTACAAGTAAAATTCCTGTATTCAAACTGTATCTAAGGTATTAATACATACATACATATATACATACAATGTGTATGTAGAATGAAACAGTTCTAAAATGAATAAGTGGTCTAGATTTAGCGTGGCATCTTACAATTTAAAAAAAACTATTACTACTACTACTACTACTACTACTACTACTAACTGTTTTTACAAAAAGGAACATTTTACATTTATATATTTATTGGTATGGACCTGCTGCAGATGTGTCCAAAATAAAGTTTTTTTTCTTTTTATTATTATTTTTTCGCTAAATAAATAAATGTTATTAATTTATGTCTACATTTATTAATTTCTGTGTCTGTATTTTAATCGAGTAGACGGTATTGCAAATATAGAAATACAAAGAGTTTTAAAAAATCATCTATTTAGGTATTCATTTTATCTTTCATGTATTTATTCTATATTAAAATACCAATTGCTTATAAATATAGCATTTTTTTTATCTACATGCTATTTTGTGAATTGTTGAGCAAGTCACTTTTAGTCCTGTTCCGTTTCTATCATTCATTTATCTATTGTTTATCCTTTTTTAATATAAAATTCTTATATTTTAACTAAATCTTTATGCATATCATTATATTCTGATTTTAAACATGACATTCATATATGCAAAGTTATTATTTATTAATCAGTTAATAATGTGTACATGTGACATTTCTCACATTGTTGGTGCTGTTCTGTGGTTGATAGTAAATTAAGCATAACATTCACACTGACAGTGAGTAAACTGTATATTGGTCTTTTCTGCCCTCTACTGGACTTTATTAGTACAAGATGAAACGGGAAGTCCGTTCTCTGTTCTCCATAATACAACATAGAAACACCGCAGCAGGTAGAGTAAACTGTAAGTTTTGTATGGATGGGAATTTACCTCTAGGAGACGCAGCGTGGTGAAAAAAGTGTGCTGTCAGAAGTGGGATTCGAACCCACGCCTCCAGGGGAGACTGCGACCTGAACGCAGCGCCTTAGACCGCTCGGCCATCCTGACTGTAAGTCTATAAAAAAACACAAGTCATTTTGGTAAACGTACAGCATATATATTAGGAAATGTAGTAAGCTATAGCGACGGACTCTTGCAAAATTAACTCGTGTATGTTGGTCGCGTATCATATCAGTATACTGGTAGAGCCATGCATCACTGAAACCATGTCCCACGGAGATTTGAACAGGTGGACCGGCAGAGTTGAAGTTGGCTTTCTTTTTCCGGTCCACCTTAAAAGTGGTACAATCCCTATAGATGGCGACGTTTAGTCATTTTCAAGCCAACTCAGGAGGTGAAAACTGGGTAAAATGAAAGGGAAATGAATCAAAGAACGAGATGGTCTTGAATTACAATCCATTTTATAGTTAATTATATAGTTAATGATATTTTCCACTGACTATCAATTTCATGAAATACATTAAAAATGAATGAACAGCGTCAGCTACATGTGTCATGCAACTTTTAAGGTAGACTAGACATTTTCACTCGCTGTGAGCCGGAAGACAATTTCGTAATGGAGAGCGCTCCGGACTCTCACTCCAATAATACCTAGTTTTACCATAGACTGTATATAAGAAATGGACGTAACATCCGTGACGTCACCCATTGGTTTGTTGAGTTTATTTAACTCAATTAGTTTTATTGAGTTTTACGAGCGCATAACTCAATACTAATACTAAATACTAATACTTGATAACGTGTAAAAGCGTAGTGTAAAGTGAAACAGTTGTGTAATGTTATGGAACTATCGTCAGGATGGCCGAGCGGTCTAAGGCGCTGCGTTCAGGTCGCAGTCTCCCCTGGAGGCGTGGGTTCGAATCCCACTTCTGACAACAGGTTTTTTCACTAACCCGTCTACTCGTCGCAGACTCCCACACACAGACTTCCTTACAACCTGCTGCGGTGTTGCTGTGTTGTATTACGGATAACAGAGGAATAACTACCTGTTTCAGCTTGTCATCAAGTTCACGAGAGGAAAGGAATTACCAATGTTCATGTTAAAGACTACATGCTCTCGGTGTGGCTCGTTATGCTGAATATACTATCAACCATTCAACAGCACCAACAATTTGAGGAATCTCGCATTTACAGGCAGTCCAGATTTTTACACATTATTAACTGATAAATAAATAATTTTGCATGTGTGTCTGATGTCTTGAAGCACAATATAATTTAAAGATTTAGTTCAAAATATAACTTTTGAGTTTAAAAATGAAGCTGTGAATATCAAGCAAACTACAACTTCTTGTTACCATTACACCATGGATTCACTTAACTACTGTGCAACAAGTGGAGCTAGACATTTACTGGATGATTATATACTTAAAACCCAAAGTTATGGCATAATGTTTACAACAGAAAAACTGTTGATTATTATTATATACTGCACATATTATATACTGCTGCCTCCAGTGGTTATGGCTTTTCTCCACAGATTGGTCAATAATAACAAATTGAATCCTCATACTGAATGTGATCATTCACATTTTACAGAATATTTGAGAAACCAGTGACACAGAGGATCACAAAAAGAAACCTGCTCCACCTGAAAACTACTTTAACCAAGACTTTAATTTCATGATACATTATTCATGTTTATCCAAGTTATATAAAAAATTTGGTCTATTTCAAGGAACATAAAACATAAATATTTGTCATCTGTAGACTACCAGACATTTCAGGTAGATTGAACATTGCTAGTGCTGCTTTCAGGGAGAAGAATAGCTGTGGGAAATGCTTTTTGGCTATTAATTTTCATGAATTGTCCCTTAATAACTTCTCCCAAATTGACTAAACTATTCTCTTGCAGCTAACTATTACATAAAGAGAATGGTTGTCAGAAGTGGGATTCGAACCCACGCCTCCAGGGGAAACTGCGACCTGAACGCAGCGCCTTAGACCGCTCGGCCATCCTGACTCTATATTTCGCTGGAAGAACTTATTTTATCTAGACTACATTTAGAGCTTTATAGTGTTTTATGTATATATGTCATATATTATGAATATATATGTAGTCGTTTTCATGAGGCCTTTAGATTCAATCTAATAACTGAACTCTTACACAGATGGGCACTATTAGAACAGGCATTTTCCAGTAATTCATACTGCCAAAGTCATACATATGTACCTAGCCAGACAATGCTTCATATTGGGGCTGCAACAACGATTTTGATAGACGACTAGTCATCAATTATAGAAACGGTTAATCCACTGATCGGATCAGTGGTGGTTCTAGTTTGTAAGGCGCCCCGGGTGAACTCCCCTTCAGCGCCCACCACATAGATTGATAGATAGAAATAACAACCATAAATACCAAAATGATATACAATCATGAATACAAAAAATGACATACAAGGAATAGAAACAATTCTTGTATATACATATAAGTATGAGAGAGATGAGAGATTGGGTAGATTGAGGGTTTCATTTAAGCCTGTGGTGGACAATCCTGGAATTGGGGCATCCTCTTAAAAACCAGGTTCCACCGAGATTTGAACTCGGATCGCTGGATTCAGAGTCCAGAGTGCTAACCATTACACCATGGAACCACGAACCCTACCCAACCATGTCTCTTGACAGCCGACTCGAGTACAGTGTCAGTTTCCATATTAGCCTATGGCCATGGTATTTCGCTATCATTTATAATACAAATATCCCACATTAAGAACAGTAACCACAAAGGATTCAATCATTACCAAGTCATGTAAATCCAAATTTTACAGACAAGGTCTGAGTGTCAATAAACACACATAAACCTGGCATATCTAGCTCATGTGCAAACCTGGCATATCTAGCTCATGTGCCTTTCGCAGACGAGGTGATGTGGGAGATGTTCTTTCAGTCAATGTTTTGAAAGAGCGCGTCCATGCTCATTTTACAGTTCATCAAACACATAGTAGCACAGGTACTGTTGGCCAAGGCATTGCTTTGCGCGCACAGAATGAGGGTGTAGGCACTGTCGGTTGTGGCTTGTCTCTCAAGCGCTCATTGCGGGTCAACATCTTTCTTCCCTAATATTGTGCTACTGGTTGCTGTGAAAAATGCAGGCTGTCAGAAGTGGGATTCGAACCCACGCCTCCAGGGGAGACTGCGACCTGAACGCAGCGCCTTAGACCGCTCGGCCATCCTGACTGTGTCTTAAAGTGCTGACCTACAATTCGGAATCCACATAGCAACTCGCACCAGTTTGAAGATGATGCTATAAATATTCCTCATGTTTGCCGTATAACTTCATAGGAACTGACACAAGACAGCCTCAATCCACAATCCACAATCCACAATCGTTGCCTGCTCATACTACCAGGTTCCACGGAGATTTGAACACGGATCACTGGAGTACAGAGTGCTAACCATTACACCGTGGATCCACTTCTCAGTCTCATCTGACAGGTGTCAAACTATTTCATAGCACCACGTATGTTACTAATCACAGTAACTGCATGACATTACCAGTAATACAGTGACTAAACTGCTGCGCATCTGGCAGCTGACGCAGTGGAGGAGGTTCCACCGAGACTTGAACTCGGATCACTGGATTCAAAGTCCAGAGTGCTAACCATTACACCATGGAACCACGTGTCCAACTTTCTTAAATGTGTCCTCACAGCTCTTTGTGGAGAACCGGACAATATCAAGAGTGAGTTACAATATCAGGTCAAAGTTGGGTTTCATTTAAGTCTGTGGTGGACAATCCTGGAATTGGGCATCCTCTTAAAAACCAGGTCCCACCGAGATTTGAACTCGGATCGCTGGATTCAGAGTCCAGAGTGCTAACCATTACACCATGGAACCGCGTAACCTGGCCCCCAATGTCTCTTGACACGCTAGTGGAGAACACTGTCAGTTTCCACAATAGCCTATAAGCATTACTCGACGCGAACGCAAGTCGTAGCTAGCTTTAACATAGCCTCATAGGTGAATTGGACAATATCAAGAGTGAGTGATGGGATATCAGGAATGAGTGACGAGTCTAAGATTTGCAGCTAATGGCAATATCAGGTGAAGGTAGGTTGTCAGGTCGCAGTGTTGGAAGCGTGCGTCCTATTAAAACCAGGTTCCACCGAGATTTAAACTCGGATCGCTGGATTCAGAGTCCAGAGTGCTAACCATTACACCATGGAACCACGGACCCTGCCCAACCATGTCTCTTGACAGCAGACTCGAGTACAGTGTCAGTTTCCGTATTAGCCTATGGCCATGGTATTTCGCTATCATTTATAATACAAATATCCCACATTAAGAACAGTAACCACAAAGGATTCAATCATTACCAAGTCATGTAATTCCAAATTTTACAGACAAGGTCTGAGTGTCAATAAACACACATAAACCTGGCATATCTAGCTCATGTGCCTTTCGCAGACGAGGTGATGTGGGAGATGTTCTTTCAGTCAATGTTTTGAAAGAGCGCGTCCATGCTCATTTTACAGTTCATCAAACACATAGTAGCACAGGTACTGTTGGCCAAGGCATTGCTTTGCGCGCACAGAATGAGGGTGTAGGCACTGTCGGTTGTGGCTTGTCTCTCAAGCGCTCATTGCGGGTCAACATCTTTCTTCCCTAATATCGTGCTACTGGTTGCTGTGAAAAATGCAGGCTGTCAGAAGTGGGATTCGAACCCACGCCTCCAGGGGAGACTGCGACCTGAACGCAGCGCCTTAGACCGCTCGGCCATCCTGACCGTGTCCGACCTACAATTCGGAATCCACATAGCAACTCGCACCAGTTTGAAGATGATGCTATAAATATTCCTCATGTTTGCCGTATAACTTCATAGGAACTGACACAAGACAGCCTCAATCCACAATCCACAATCCACAATTGTTGCCTGCTCATACTACCAGGTTCCACGGAGATTTGAACACGGATCACTGGAGTACAGAGTGCTAACCATTACACCGTGGATCCACTTCTCAGTCTCATCTGACAGGTGTCAAACTATTTCATACATGGTAGCACCACGTATGTTACTAATCACAGTAACTGCATGACATTACCAGTAATACAGTGACTAAACTGCTGCGCATCTGGCAGCTGACGCAGTGGAGGAGGTTCCACCGAGACTTGAACTCGGATCACTGGATTCAAAGTCCAGAGTGCTAACCATTACACCATGGAACCACGTGTCCAACTTTCTTAAATGTGTCCTCACAGCTCTTTGTGGAGAACCGGACAATATCAAGAGTGAGTTACAATATCAGGTCAAAGTTGGGTTTCATTTAAGTCTGTGGTGGACAATCCTGGAATTGGGCATCCTCTTAAAAACCAGGTCCCACCGAGATTTGAACTCGGATCGCTGGATTCAGAGTCCAGAGTGCTAACCATTACACCATGGAACCGCGTAACCTGGCCCCCAATGTCTCTTGACACGCTAGTGGAGAACACTGTCAGTTTCCACAATAGCCTATAAGCATTACTCGACGCGAACGCAAGTCGTAGCTAGCTTTAACATAGCCTCATAGGTGAATTGGACAATATCAAGAGTGAGTGATGGGATATCAGGAATGAGTGATGAGTCTAAGATTTGCAGCTAATGGCAATATCAGGTGAAGGTAGGTTGTCAGGTCGCAGTGTTGGAAGTGTGCGTCCTATTAAAACCAGGTTCCACCGAGATTTGAACTCGGATCGCTGGATTCAGAGTCCAGAGTGCTAACCATTACACCATGGAACCACGGACCATGCCCAACCATGTCTCTTGACAGCCGACTCGAGTACAGTGTCAGTTTCCGTATTAGCCTATGGCCATGGTATTTCGCTATCATTTATAATACAAATATCCCACATTAAGAACAGTAACCACAAAGGATTCAATCATTACCAAGTCATGTAATTCCAAATTTTACAGACAAGGTCTGAGTGTCAATAAACACACATAAACCTGGCATATCTAGCTCATGTGCCTTTCGCAGACGAGGTGATGTGGGAGATGTTCTTTCAGTCAATGTTTTGAAAGAGCGCGTCCATGCTCATTTTACAGTTCATCAAACACATAGTAGCACAGGTACTGTTGGCCAAGGCATTGCTTTGCGCGCACAGAATGAGGGTGTAGGCACTGTCGGTTGTGGCTTGTCTCTCAAGCGCTCATTGCGGGTCAACATCTTTCTTCCCTAATATCGTGCTACTGGTTGCTGTGAAAAATGCAGGCTGTCAGAAGTGGGATTCGAACCCACGCCTCCAGGGGAGACTGCGACCTGAACGCAGCGCCTTAGACTGCTCGGCCATCCTGACTGTGTCTTAAAGTGCTGACCTACAATTCGGAATCCACATAGCAACTCGCACCAGTTTGAAGATGATGCTATAAATATTCCTCATGTTTGCCGTATAACTTCATAGGAACTGACACAAGACAGCCTCAATCCACAATCCACAATTGTTGCCTGCTCATACTACCAGGTTCCACGGAGATTTGAACACGGATCACTGGAGTACAGAGTGCTAACCATTACACCGTGGATCCACTTCTCAGTCTCGTCTGACAGGTGTCAAACTATTTCATACATGGTAGCGCCACGTATGTTACTAATCACAGTAACTGCATGACATTACCAGTAATACAGTGACTAAACTGCTGCGCATCTGGCAGCTGACGCAGTGGAGGAGGTTCCACCGAGACTTGAACTCGGATCACTGGATTCAAAGTCCAGAGTGCTAACCATTACACCATGGAACCACGTGGCCAACTTTCTTAAATGTGTCCTCACAGCTCTTTGTGGAGAACCGGACAATATCAAGAGTGAGTTACAATATCAGGTCAAAGTTGGGTTTCATTTAAGTCTGTGGTGGACAATCCTGGAATTGGGCATCCTCTTAAAAACCAGGTCCCACCGAGATTTGAACTCGGATCGCTGGATTCAGAGTCCAGAGTGCTAACCATTACACCATGGAACCGCGTAACCTGGCCCCCAATGTCTCTTGACACGCTAGTGGAGAACACTGTCAGTTTCCACAATAGCCTATAAGCATTACTCGACGCGAACGCAAGTCGTAGCTAGCTTTAACATAGCCTCATAGGTGAATTGGACAATATCAAGAGTGAGTGATGGGATATCAGGAATGAGTGATGAGTCTAAGATTTGCAGCTAATGGCAATATCAGGTGAAGGTAGGTTGTCAGGTCGCAGTGTTGGAAGTGTGCGTCCTATTAAAACCAGGTTCCACCGAGATTTGAACTCGGATCGCTGGATTCAGAGTCCAGAGTGCTAACCATTACACCATGGAACCACGGACCCTGCCCAACCATGTCTCTTGACAGCCGACTCGAGTACAGTGTCAGTTTCCGTATTAGCCTATGGCCATGGTATTTCGCTATCATTTATAATACAAATATCCCACATTAAGAACAGTAACCACAAAGGATTCAATCATTACCAAGTCATGTAATTCCAAATTTTACAGACAAGGTCTGAGTGTCAATAAACACACATAAACCTGGCATATCTAGCTCATGTGCCTTTCGCAGACGAGGTGATGTGGGAGATGTTCTTTCAGTCAATGTTTTGAAAGAGCGCGTCCATGCTCATTTTACAGTTCATCAAACACATAGTACAGGGTTCCTACAAGTTTCTTAAAGTTAAATTTAAGACTATTTAATACCTTTTTAAGACCATTTATACATGAAATTAAGACTTTAGTCGGCCTGTTTTACAGCCATATCGGCAAAGAAGAAAAATGAAATTCTTGAATTTCACAGTGTGCGTTTATTTGAAAAACAGTTCACAGTAACCGTGCAAATGAACAGGGGGTCTTCATAAATGAAGTCAATGCCTGAGTTCTGCACTCTTTGCAGAGATCTCATTGTCAATGTTGGCCAGTTCTGCCAGTTTTTCTTTATGTCCTCTTCTCAGGAGGTTAGACCTTGAGATAAGGTCAGCCATCTTGCTCCCTGCCTTCCCCTCAGCCTCCTCTGCCAGCCTGTCTGCATCCCTGACCAGACCCTCAGATACCTCTTGCAGCCGTCTCCTTTTCATTCTCAACTCCTGAAGTTGGTCCTCTGCTCCCTTCCTTTTTTGCGCCTTGGCTTCTGCCTCCTTCTTCTTCTTCTCCGCCTCAAGATGGACACGGTATCTGGTCCTGGCTGCTGCTACACTCACCAACAGATCTTTAGTTAGTGGAACCTAATTAGGGTCAGAAAAAGAGAACTAGATGAGGATCAAGATAGTTGATCTTGAGTTTATCAACTCCTATGGGGCTGGTTAATTGCTACATCATCAGAATCTAACATGTTGCTTCCTTGTCCAATCGCATTATATATAGAAAATAAACACCAGGGAGAACAAAGTTAAAGTGAAGCAGGACCTTTCATTGATTACATACAAATTCAATGTATATTACAAAAAATACACATGACTATTGTTTAAATAATTGCGAAAAAGCAGCTCAGGTTTAAGTGCCAGGAGTCAAGATGACAGTTAAAGCTATAGGCTTGTCCTTTAGTAAATTTACAATAAGCCTGTCTGTCACTCTGCCTGTACCGTGGGTACACTTTGTGCGTTATTGGAAAGATTAAAAGATACAATTGTGACTCTGTAAACATAATGAAGGAAGGGGGCAAGACCAGGGATAGCGATACTGTAGGGCTTTAGACACAAAAGTGATTTGTGGCATCACAAAACATCCCTATTGTCAACGGCGTATTTCTAGTCCAGCCTGGGGCCATTCTTACCTGGGTAACACCTCCATGTTGAATTATGTAGTCACACACCAGCCTTTGTGTGACTACAGTGTCCTCCTGAATGTTGTCACACTCCACTTCTTTGTTAATGGAGAAGCCTCTCTCAACTGTAGCTTGCCCATGGGAGAGCAGAAGCAGCTTCTGGCAGAAGGCCCACAGTTCAGGATAGGGCTCTTTGAGGACACCGCTAAGAAAGAGGTCCAGCCTCTTCTGCATTGGTGGAAAGGAGAGGAAGTTGATGCTTCGACTCTCCAAGGACAGGACTTTGTCATATTGTTGTAGTATGACATCCCCTGTAACACAAGATAGATAAAAGTAAAAAAGGAAAAATCTTCATAAATCATTCAATGAAAAAGGAAAAATCATTGAGCTGTAGGATAATTATTGGGCACTACCAAGCAATTAAATTGATGAAGATTGTGTAGCCTGCAATTTGCCTTTCTTATTCCTACCCGCAAAAGTACTGGCAAGTTGTTTTTCCTGGAGAAACCTCTGCACCAGCCCTTTCATGTATTTTCTGCATTTTTCTGGCTCCCTGTACATTTCAGAGGGGTCAAGGCACACTATCTGCCTAACAGCCAAGTACTTGAGGGGGCTTTTGTCCTGAACTTTCCTGACGATGCTAACCAGTCCCTGTCTGCATTCTGTCCTGAACTCTAGCACCCTGAGCTGTGCACCTTTGATGTTCTATGGAGAGACAAGAAAATGAGTCATGAACATAAAATCTGTCTAAAATAACAAATGTAGGCTATCAATATTTGTAAAATGACTTTTAAAAACACGGCACTACCTTCAGGACGGACTCTGCACCAAGACCAATGCTGATGTCTTCAGGGCTGAGCCACATGGTTTTGTCAGTGAGATCCAGTTGGGTCAGCTGCAGGGCAGTGATATCCTGGAGGTATTCTCTCTTGATGAATTGTCTGAGTAGAGTCTTTTGAAAAACAAAACACACAAAACTGTCAGGAGCAGCACATTAATAAGCAACAACCATTTAACCAATAGACTATTTTAATGCACAATGTATCCCTTTTTCTTTTACATATTACAACCACAAACTACATTTTGTCCAAAACTAAACATGAGTGTTGATTATAATGTGTTGTGCAACCAAAATAATATACAGTACCATCATCAACTCTGTCAGGTCCTTAGTGATGAAGGGCAGCACAGGCTCATCGGTCTGATACTTTTTTAAGAATGGAATGAAGGTTCTTGCCACAGCTGCGTAAAACTGCAGTTTGGCCAAGATGAGGGGGTCCTTCAATCCTGCTGCAATTGTGTCATAGGACGCTAGAGAGAGAGAGAGAGAGAGAGAGAGAGAGATTTTAAGTTAGCTAAGCTATACATTACAAGGCCACACTACTACCAAGGTTAGGTCACAGGTCACAGACCTATTCATGGCACTTAAAGGGCATACCTGTTCCAGGGTTGGGGAGTTTTTTCATTTTCACAGCCTCCATGTACAGGAGCAGTGATGGCCAGACTGCAAGGGCTCTCTCCACAACAGGGAGGTTTTCGACCCAACGATGGCCACAGAAGGACAGGGGGAAGACAGTTGAGTTTGTGACTGTGATGTAGTCCTCTCTTCTGGCGGGCACATTGTGGAACAATGTGTGCATTGCTCTAAGTAACTTGTCGATTTGCCATGCAGTGAACCCACACTTGAATGCATTGTGGAGCGTGTGCAGGCCACAGCTCCCCACACAAACAAGCTGAACACCTGGGGGTTTCATTGCAAAACCAAATATTAGAAACCACATTAATACAACAGTCAACCGCATAAACATGTTTACTAGAATTACAACTATTTACCTCCGTACTGCTCCATGTGATCTCTCTGGAAAAGATCAAACAATTTCCAGTTCACACTGGGCCCATCCATAGAGAGGGACACCAAGCCCCTGAGGTCCAGTTTGCCCATACATCCCTGAGAACAAAAGGGTTGTGTTTTTATTTACCCAAGATAAAAGGACTAAATAAGCACAGGTTGCTAAAGGAAGTAGCTAATTGGTCAATTAACCCTTTCTTATGGACAAAAATTGAAGAAATCAATAAATAATCTGATAAAAAATTAAAATAAAAATTAATCCTTGTGAAATCTTAACATTCTGTATACTCCCCTTGTCCTATCAAATATTTAAATATTTTTAATAATTTTAATATTTTAAATGCCAATTATATAAGTGGTGTCACCGATTTAAAAAAACAAACAAACACACAAAATGGCTGATTTTCAATATAAAAAATTATTGGAGCCTAGAGTAGTAACAACATTGATTTAGCTGCATTATTAGTTTTTGTGTATCATCCTCTAAGAATAAAATTAGATA